>NC_059208.1:63876255-64063074 GCF_020615455.1 Coregonus clupeaformis | reverse complement strand
TATCTCCTGTTTCTGTGTAGAGTGATGTACACCCCCTGGACAGGACACTAGTCTATCTCCTGTTTCTGTGTAGAGTGATGTACACCCCCTGGACAGGACACTAGTCTATCTCCTGTTTCTGTGTAGAGTGATGTACACCCCCTGGACAGGACACTAGTCTATCTCCTGTTTCTGTGTAGAGTGATGTACACCCCCTGGACAGGACACTAGTCTATCTCCTGTTTCTGTGTAGAGTGATGTACACCCCTGGACAGGACACTAGTCTATCTCCTGTTTCTGTGTAGAGTGATGTACACCCCCTGGACAGGACACTAGTCTATCTCCTGTTTCTGTGTAGAGTGATGTACACCCCCTGGACAGGACACTAGTCTATCTCCTGTTTCTGTGTAGAGTGATGTACACCCCCTGGACAGGACACTAGTCTATCTCCTGTTTCTGTGTAGAGTGATGTACACCCCCTGGACAGGACACTAGTCTATCTCCTGTTTCTGTGTAGAGTGATGTACACCCCCTGGACAGGACACTAGTCTATCTCCTGTTTCTGTAGAGTGATGTACACCCCCTGGACAGGACACTAGTCTATCTCCTGTTTCTGTAGAGTGATGTACACCCCCTGGACAGGACACTAGTCTATCTCCTGTTTCTGTAGAGTGATGTACACCCCCTGGACAGGACACTAGTCTATCTCCTGTTTCTGTAGAGTGATGTACACCCCCTGGACAGGACACTAGTCTATCTCCTGTTTCTGTAGAGTGATGTACACCCCCTGGACAGGACACTAGTCTATCTCCTGTTTCTGTGTAGAGTGATGTACACCCCCTGGACAGGACACTAGTCTATCTCCTGTTTCTGTGTAGAGTGATGTACACCCCCTGGACAGGACACTAGTCTATCTCCTGTTTCTGTGTAGAGTGATGTACACCCCCTGGACAGGACACTAGTCTATCTCCTGTTTCTGTGTAGAGTGATGTACACCCCTGGACAGGACACTAGTCTATCTCCTGTTTCTGTGTAGAGTGATGTACACCCCCTGGACAGGACACTAGTCTATCTCCTGTTTCTGTGTAGAGTGATGTACACCCCCTGGACAGGACACTAGTCTATCTCCTGTTTCTGTGTAGAGTGATGTACACCCCCTGGACAGGACACTAGTCTATCTCCTGTTTCTGTGTAGAGTGATGTACACCCCCCTGGACAGGACACTAGTCTATCTCCTGTTTCTGTGTAGAGTGATGTACACCCCTGGACAGGACACTAGTCTATCTCCTGTTTCTGTGTAGAGTGATGTACACCCCCTGGACAGGACACTAGTCTATCTCCTGTTTCTGTGTAGAGTGATGTACACCCCCTGGACAGGACACTAGTCTATCTCCTGTTTCTGTGTAGAGTGATGTACACCCCCTGGACAGGACACTAGTCTATCTCCTGTTTCTGTGTAGAGTGATGTACACCCCCTGGACAGGACACTAGTCTATCTCCTGTTTCTGTGTAGAGTGATGTACACCCCTGGACAGGACACTAGTCTATCTCATGTTTCTGTGTAGAGTGATGTACACCCCCTGGACAGGACACTAGTCTATCTCCTGTTTCTGTAGAGTGATGTACACCCCCTGGACAGGACACTAGTCTATCTCCTGTTTCTGTGTAGAGTGATGTACACCCCCTGGACAGGACACTAGTCTATCTCCTGTTTCTGTGTAGAGTGATGTTCACCCCCTGGACAGGACACTAGTCTATCTCCTGTTTCTGTGTAGAGTGATGTACACCCCCTGGACAGGACACTAGTCTATCTCCTGTTTCTGTGTAGAGTGATGTACACCCACTGGACAGGACACTAGTCTATCTCCTGTTTCTGTGTAGAGTGATGTACACCCCCTGGACAGGACACTAGTCTATCGCAGGGCCTTATCCCCAATCTATTTCCTTAATGCTGAGTGCTAAGCAGAGATGCATAGGGTCCCATCTTTACAGTCTTTGGTATGACTTGGCTGGGGATCGAACTCCCAACCTTCCAATCTTAGGGTGGACACTAACCAAAAGGCCACTGAGTGTGTGTTGTTGTAGTGTAATAGTCCTGTCTTACTGGATCCATGGTGAAGCAGGCTCTGCTCCAGTCCAGAGACGCACCAAGTTCCCTCAGCTGGTGATAGATCTCCTCTCCCTTCCTGGAACACACAGACAGAACCCGTACTAGAACACACAGACAGAACCCTTCCTGGAACACACAGACAGAACCCTTCCTGGAACACACAGACAGAACCCTTACTGGAACACACAGACAGAACCCTTCCTGGAACACACAGACAGAACCCTTCCTGGAACACACAGACAGAATCCTTCCTGGAACACACAGACAGAACCCTTCCTGGAACACACAGACATAATCCTTCCTGGAACACACAGACAGAACCCTTCCTGGAACACACAGACAGAACCCTTCCTGGAACACACAGACAGAACCCTTCCTGGAACACACAGACAGAACCCTTCCTGGAACACACAGACAGAATCCTTCCTGGAACACACAGACAGAATCCTTCCTGGAACACACAGACATAATCCTTCCTGGAACACACAGACAGAACCCTTCCTGGAACACACAGACAGAACCCTTCCTGGAACACACAGACAGAATCCTTCCTGGAACACACAGACAGAACCCTTCCTGGAACACACAGACAGAACCCTTACTGGAACACACAGACAGAACCCTTCCTGGAACACACAGACAGGATCCTTCCTGGAACACACAGACAGAACTCTTCCTGGAACACACAGACATAACCCTTCCTGGAACACACAGACAGAACTCTTCCTGGAACACACAGACAGAACCCTTCCTGGAACACACAGACAGAATCCTTCCTGGAACACACATACAGAACCCTTACTGGAACACACAGACATAATCCTTCCTGGAACACACATACAGAACCCTTACTGGAACACACAGACAGAATCCTTCCTGGAACACACAGACAGAACCCTTACTGGAACACACAGACAGAACCCTTCCTGGAACACACAGACAGAATCCTTCCTGGAACACACAGACAGGATCCTTCCTGGAACACACAGACAGAACCCTTCCTGGAACACACAGACAGAATCCTTCCTGGAACACACAGACAGAACCCTTCCTGGAACACACAGACAGAATCCTTCCTGGAACACACAGACAGGATCCTTCCTGGAACACACAGACAGAATCCTTCCTGGAACACACAGACAGAATCCTTCCTGGAACACACAGACATAATCCTTCCTGGAACACACAGACAGAACCCTTCCTGGAACACACAGACAGAACCCTTCCTGGAACACACAGACAGAATCCTTCCTGGAACACACAGACAGAACCCTTCCTGGAACACACAGACAGAACCCTTCCTGGAACACACAGACAAAATATGAAAATGTAATCAACTTGCTTTATCTCATTAAGAAGATGGATAGTTGTAGGATTCTACTAATGACAGTGGAAAGTAGAGAAGAGCAGGCAGAGAAAGAGAGAGAGAGAGAGAGAGAGAGAGAGAGAGAGAGAGAGAGAGAGAGAGAGAGAGAGAGAGAGAGAGAGAGAGAGAGAGAGAGAGAGAGAGAGAGAGAGAGACAGACAGACAGACAGAGAGAGAGAGAGAGGGAGAGACAGAGAGAGAGAGGGACAGAGAGAGAGAGAGAGAGGGGGAGACAGAGAGAGAGAGAGAGAGAGGGAGAGACAGAGAGAGAGAGACAGAGAGAGACAGAGAGAGAGACAGAGAGAGAGAGAGAGAGAGAGACAGAGAGAGAGAGACAGAGACAGAGACAGAGACAGAGAGAGACAGACAGAGAGAGACAGAGAGAGAGAGAGAGAGAGAGAGAGAGAGAGAGAGAGAGAGAGAGAGAGAGAGACAGAGAGAGACAGAGAGAGAGAGAGAGAGAGAGAGAGAGAGAGAGAGAGAGACAGAGACAGAGACAGAGAGAGACAGAGAGACAGAGACAGAGACAGACAGACAGAGAGAGAGAGAGAGAGAGACAATAAGAGAAGACTGAAAGGGACCTCATACTCACTCTTTCTTCCACGTCCACACCTCCTTTAGAAACTCCTCCCTGCTGAGGTCCTGTCTTCGCTTCCCTCGTTCCCTAAACAACCTCCTCTCTACCACCGTCTGAGATTAAGACCAGAAGGTTGGACAATTGTTTTTATATATAGCTTGAAAGAGAAGCGAATGTGAAAGATAATATGGATAGCCAGGTCAGGGAGACACATACCTGTGTAGCGATGCCTGCATGGTCACAGCCTGGTACCCAAAGAACTTTGTAGCCCTGCATCCTCCTCCTGATACAACCACATATTCAATCAATACAACAATACATTTAACCAGATCTCCTAAAACATGTCAAATACATTAGCCATTGAAAAAGCATCACATATATTTCAGCTCAGAGTTCTCATATGACTGATAGGAATTTGATGTGGTGACTTTTATCAAACATGTGCCATTTCATTTCAGCCAAACAGAAACATCTCTATCCAACTGATTCCATTATTGTTGGTGAGAAATAGTTACCAGCGAGCCAATGCATCCTCTATGGCAACTGTGAGTGCATGGCCGAGGTGCAGGGTGCCAGTCACATTCGGCGGAGGGATACACATGGAGAAGGAACGATTCACAGCATGTGGCAGTCTGTCCTAAATGTAGATTTTTAAAACAAACACGGGCATTAGAATAAATATAATTATTAGAGCACTATCACATTTTAGATCTGTATTATCTTTATTTATTGTTTCTAACATGGGGGCATCATCAGGCAATTTAAAGTATGGCTTTATTATAATGCTTGATTCTCTTACGTGGATCTCTGGGGTGAAGAAACCTTCTTTCTCCCACCACTCGTACCAGCTGGTCTCCACATACTCAGGACTGTAGGATGAAGGGAAGGGCAGGGTGGTGTCTAACAAAGGACGGTCAGGGTGAATAAGAACATAGGAATGTATTTAGCGAGAGAGTGGCAACGGAGCAAGCGAGTGCTTGAAAAGACTACTTGCTGTATTATCCTAGTGAAACCAGCCTGATCTCTGCGTTCATGACAGGGCTAGGAATTGCCAGGGACCTCACGATACGATATTATTACGACACTTTGGATCCGATCCGATATGTATTGCGATTCTCACGATTCGATACTGTGATTTTATTGAGATTTGATGTTCCAAACATATTGCTCACCATATGTCTGCTGCAGAGGGACAAGAGAGAGCCATGAGAAAACAAGTTTTGATCAGTCATGGAAATAAAAGTGCTGAAAATAAATTGGCTCCCTTTTTAAAAAGAAGATGGAGAACAAGCTATGAAGGTAAAATACTGGAGTTTTACCAACTAGCGCAAAAAATATGATTGCGATATTGTCAAAACGATACGATATATAGTCAAAAATAATATCCCGATATGTAACTGTATCTATTTTTTCCTCCATCACTAAAGTCTTTAGGACATTCATTACCTTTCTTTTCCCCAAGAGCCGTTGAAGCACTGTACGCTATCCTCTCTTTCTCACTCCATTTCATTCCTTGATCTTCAACATTCTGAAAATGGCATGGATTTAACTTTCAGATAAAAAAATAAGTCTATGTCTTGGTTTGTTATGTGTAAGAGTCCACTAACTAGGAGTGAGGTCACCTACATTGTGTTGACCGCTCAGTATGGCCTTCTCCTTATCTCTCCTCCGCCTCTCTTTCTCAGCCTGGGTCCGGAGAACGGGAGTTGATTGAGGAGGAGGTTTTGCCGCATTGTGAGAATAGAGCCTGCGTGACCATTTTCTGTGTACTGCCCTCTCTGCTGCCCTCACAGAGAGGCCACAAGTGGACCTCCACATCTCCTGCAAAACAAATCAAGAGAAAATGAAAGTAAAGCAAATAAGGCAGCCACTGATTTCCCACAGACTACATGAGTCTATGATCCCCTTCATTGGAAAAATCGAAAATACATTTTAAAATCCATTCCAATCATCTATTTCAAACATGCCATGGGTCTAGGCATTTGCTTTCTGTTTGCTATTTACGCTGCCTGGATAAGTGCATGAACGAGAATTGTAGCTAACGTTAGGTGATACATTGGGGTAAAATAGACTCTAGATAATAATATTTTAAATGCACCTCTTCAGAGACATCTGTCACTCTACAACGTTGCTGTTTTATAGTCATACTCATAATAATATATGGTGATTGAGTGCTGTTGAAATAATACATAACATTTACCGTACCTTCAAGATGATGTGCTCGTAGGCGCCGACATGTTTAACTAGCTTCGACCTTTCAACTACGACCTAACGAAGAATGAACTAATTTGTTCACTATATCTTACTTGTAATTTCTTTGACACCTTATCAAACACTTTATGAATTATGTAGAATTGATAACCTAAACAGATTTTACTGTTTCTCCTTGACTAACTATTTATTTCGTGTCACAACCATAGGAGTAGCGCAACATGCTCTATGTTTCCCACCGGACTCGTTTGTGCGGAGAGCAACCGGAAGGGGTCCGTCTGGGAGTTACTTCCCAAACATCTTCTCGTCGAATATCCAACGAGGAGTCTGTTAGCTAGACAGGGTTGATCACGTTTAATTCGACGTGGCGGATTGAAGAAACCGAGTGGTTGTTGTTCATAAAATAACGTCAGTTGACATTTCCCTTGCTGACAGCTGGTGCGAGCTCAAAACCGACAAGTTAATATCAGGATGGCCGAGGCGCCAGGTACTTCTAGCGAGACGATAACGGAGACCGTTCAAATTAACACACCTCCACCGCCCCAGCAGGTATGCTAGCTATAGAAACTGCTATAATTAGCGAATGATATGATCATGGAAGATAACGACTAGGCTGTTTGTTAGCGAGTCCAATATGCATCATGTTATCGAGTCCAATATGCATCATGAGATTGGAGCTAGCTAATTATTTTAGCCATAATAACCGTTAGCTAGCTCATACAATCATGGTGAAATTATTTGATCTCACTTCACTCGATCTAGCCTAGTTGTCAAGTTTAGTACATTGCCAGTAGTACTAGCAAATGTGATGTTGACTGGCTACATGACCCTGTTGACAAGAGAAACACCCAATGCCTGTTATGTGTATGAAGGTGAATCTCAAACATTGGCTCCTCTCTGCGTGTCTCTCAGGAGGGACGTAGCCTGACTATCAAGCTGAGGAAGAGGAAGACTGACAAGAAGGTGGAGTGGTCCAGCGACACAGTGGACAACGAACATCTGGGAAGGAGGTCCTCCAAGTGTGAGTGTCAATTTCCCACTTTATTTCTGACTGTTTAAATGCAGTCATCTGTTCTCTCATCTTCCCAGCTGGCTCTCTGCGATAGATATGGAACCTGGGGATGAGGTCAATTACATGTAGGCCTATGCATGCTGCAGTTCTAGATATTTTTGGTGTCTGATGACTGAGTATTCTTGACACCCCCACAGGTTGCTGCGTCTACGAGAAGCCCAAACAGTTTGGGGAGTCCTCCTCTGAAAGCGAGGGAGATGACGGCGACGAGGGCTGTGGAAGTGCACACTGCATTCTAGGACATGGGAAAGACGGCAGGCATGGACACAGAGGAGGGGGTGGGGGGAGTACGGTGCCTCCCAGCTCTGGGGGATCACACGCCCACTAATGATCAGGAGTGGTGCTGAGGGAGGAGTGGAGCCTGGGGGTTCTTCTGTCCATGACAATGACACATCTGCTACTACACACGCTCTCATTTAGTTCAATCACTGCAGTACTGGAGGAACAGGACGAGACAAATAAAGATTAGGGGAGAGGGAGGGAGAGAGAGAGCCTATATTTCTGCCTGTTTGATAAGAAAAATGGGTGCGGTTGGGAGTTAATTGTATATAGTACAATCATTTAACTTATTTTTATAAAGAATCATTTTCCTTATTTATTTATTTGACTTAATACTTGATTTTACTTAGTTATGTGGCAGTATCTTAGCCTGGGTGCCAGACAGTGTTCCTGTCTTTGGAAAGAAGATTATGTAACATTGTAGAGAGCATAAATAGTCTAGTACCCAGACTACCACTAGGTGTGCGTCCCAAATGACACCCTAGTCCCTATATAAGGCCCTGGTCAAACGTAGTGCACTTTTTATAGGGAATAGGCTGCCAGTTGGGACACAGCCTCTATCTCTATCTTCAAAGTAATGATTTTAAAAGCCTCCATTAATGCTTTAACAACAAACACTTTTTCTTGTTTTATGGACACATTGTTTTACATAAACAGTAGTCTATCGGTAACATTCAAGATGTTTAGGAGAGTATTTAGGACACAGTTTTAAGAAGCTGTTTTTGAGATAAGCTGGTCTTTTTCTTATTTTCACGTAACATTGCTGTAGTCATTACGTATCACCTTTTTTAGTTGAGTGCAGTGAAAATGTGTTCCTCTCTCCAACCTTTACAGACAATCCTCAGAAGTGTTGAGTACATAAGTCTCAGCACTTCAAATTAAGAATATAGTTGGTGGCAAATTGCCTTAAATTCTGAGATGTCAGACATTCTTTCCAATAATTGTTCAGAGAAGATGATGAAAGGATCAAATGTTATTTTGTATTTATGAGGTTGAGGTGAGAGATGTCAACTTATAAGAATCAGAAAAAGCTCACAAAGCATACATCCTTTTTGGTCATTTAATTCATTCTCCCCCTCTGAGAATGAATGCACTAGGGCAACGTTGGCACTAACTAAAGCTGCATGCTAATTGGTTTACAGAAAAAAAGTTGCCTTTGGAAATTCTAGGCTTTGCATCATACCTATTGCGCTTTATCTGCTGTGATCAGCAGAAGAAAATAGTTGTTTGAATGAGAGGAGATAAATGCCATTTATTTGGTGCTGCTGCATACTACACTGAACATATATTAAGTAGGACAACACAAGGATTTTATTAACAAAGTGGTGCTGCTGAGTACTCTTTCTGAATACCTGTAACTGCCATTTCCTGCAATCTAGAACAAAACATGCCCTTAAATGATAACATAGTGGAGAACCCTGTATCCAGTAGTCCGGATCAGGCATGGGAGAGAGAGATAGTGTTTGAATGAATAAGGAGAAGGTGCATGATGAATTGCTCGCTCAGGCTGTGTTCACGAGTGTCTCAACTGTCTCAACTGACCACATTTCACTCTGTAGGGCTTCATCCTCCGTTGTTCTGAACACTATACTACTATTACTGTGCTTGATCTGTGACAACATACCCTGTGTATAAAGGATTACACACAATCCCAACACAGCCACCATTTTCTATAACAGATACACACATACATGTTCCTGTACTGGTAAAGCACCTTTCTGTACATAAAATAAATCATATGAGAGCAGATTTAATGTGAATAAAAAAAAAAAGGTTTGAACTGTGATGAAATCACTTTGTCCAAGTGTCTTACATGAGATGAACACGGGATGTATGTGAATGTTATAGCGCAAAGAAGATTCTTCAAGGCTGCATGGAAACGTGACCATTGGTTTATTTTATTGGTTCTGGACCTCCCAACAACCCCACCTACAATACTGAGATATTTCAGGCCAGGGGTACATTCACTAGGAACCAAATGGAAGCAAACAGGGGAGAGACTACCAGATCTTGTTCAATAAGAAACGCTCATTCTCATTGCAAAAATGTTTTGCTACAGTGTGCACTAATGAATCAACCCCACCTACAAGATAGTTCCTGTTTCCAGTACTGTACCTTAGTTACCTCATCTCACAGTAGGTCAACACAGAGGAAGATTGAATTAGTGGTTGGTGTCCATGGAGACGGTAGTAAAAAAAAAATATCAGGTCACATTCAGGTACCTGCTCTGATGGCATCAGGTGAGGTTATTCTGGTGTTTCTCTGCCCTGCTGCTAAAAGTATGAATCATATTGACAGAGTGCTCCCTATACCTGACGCATGGCCTAGGCTTGCATCCCAAAAGGCACCCTATTCTCTGTAGTGACCAGGGCTCTGGGCGGAAGTAGTGCACTATTAAGGTTATTGGGTGCCACTTGGGGGGACACACCTTGTTATTAGATAGGAGATCCCCATAGTAACACATGTCTTCTGTAATGAGTGCCATGCGTAGCAAAAGCTAAACTAGAACACACATGGCATGGCCAATTAAAATCAATTCTGAGACTCTGCCATGCAACCTTTAAAAAAAAAAAAATGCCACAGCTTTACTTATTTACCCAGCGGAACTATTTCAGGCTGAGTCAGTACACAGTACAGAAGGCCAGTATCAGGTCTGTGCAAAAGTAGTGCGCTATAAAGGTTATAGGGTGCCATTTGGGACACTATAAAGGTTATAGGGTGCCATTTGGGACACTATAAAGGTTATAGGGTGCCATTTGGGACACTATAAAGGTTATAGGGTGCCATTTGGGACGTACCCCTTGTTAGTAGATAGGAGATCCCCATAGTTACAAATGTCCAAAGTTTATTTCCCAACACGTGCGTACATTACACCTCCATTCCCTTACAAAACACAACGTCGACACGGGGTGCATTCAGAATGACCCGTTGTGGAACATTCAGATAGAAATAAATGTAGAACAAACATGCCTCTCTAAAAAAAAATGTAGAACAAGGAGTCATGTTGGCTCTGCTCGTGGCATTTCTATCTGCAACGTTGGTCAACGTCTGGCTACTGATAGTGGCCATGGTGGGTTTCCATGTTGTTTTGCTGCCTTATTCTTTTTGAGAATCAGATTCTAGAGTCATTTTGACAGTGACCCAGCACTTGTCTGGGGGCATTGCACAACCTCATTACAAAACATATTTCTCTATAAATCAACACATGGAGTAACAAGTCAAAACGTGACATTAAAACACACAAGAGATAAAAAGGCAGAGAGGAATCACAGATGTGGTATCACTGTTTAAAAGGTCCCATTATCAGTACACAATGACTGTATCGCATAACTTTCTGCATCACTGTAAAGTTGTGATAGCTGTATGTTTTGCTACAATACAAAAATATCTGGAAAAGGCCATTGTAGAAACTAGAAACGTTCTTCAAAGCTTTTATAATACAGGGGCACTGTGGGTGAGAACCAGTGGAGGCTGGTGGGAGGACCTATAGGAGGACGGGCTCATTGTAATGGCTGAAATGGAATTAATGGAACGGAGTCAAGCATATGGTTTCCATGGTTTCCATGTTTGATGTGTTTGATACCATTCCATTTATTCCATTCCAGCCATTACAATGACCCTGTCCTCCTATAGCTCCTCCCACCAGCCTCCACTGGTGAGAACCCTGTTCTTATACATGCATACTGTAGATTGTGACATATGCTGAGAGAACAAAATCTTGCATGTAGAATTTAGTGTTCTGAGCGTCACTTGGTTTGTATGGGATTGTGCAAAACTTGCTACTGGACAATTGTAAGATATACATTTAAGATATACATTTAAGATATACATTGTGTTTCTAATCTGATCTGTAAGGCTGTAGGCTACCTTTCAAACAGGAACCATAAGAGTGACAAGACCGATAAATATATGTTCAACTTTGTAGTGTACTTACAATGCAATTACCAATAATGATTATCATGGAGAAAGCCAGGGATAATATACTGAGGCACACTACTCCACATGCAGTATTATGGCACAGGAAATAAAAATACTAGCAAATAAACCTTATGTCCCAAAATGAACAGCAACGAAATCTGCTTGTAATAAACTTTGAAAGAAACCTGGGGGAAAAAAAGGTGCCGGTATCTGTCAAGTACATATTCAAAAGTTCATCTCAACAAAACAAATTGAGTATGAAAGAAAGAAGAGTCTAACTGGAGGGAAACAGGATTCTGTAACAATAAGACAGAACAATAGAACTGTGCTAAGATGACAACAGTGTTATCACTTGGCCTAGATGACCGTGATAGTAGTGGACGTGATGACAACAGTGTTATCACTTGGCCTAGATGACCGTGATAGTAGTGGACGTGATGACAACCGTGTTATCACTTGGCCTAGATGACCGTGATAGTAGTGGACGTGATGACAACAGTGTTATCACTTGGCCTAGATGACCGTGATAGTAGTGGACGTGATGACAACCGTGTTATCACTTGGCCTAGATGACCGTGATAGTAGTGGACGTGATGACAACCGTGTTATCACTTGGCCTAGATGACCGTGATAGTAGTGGACGTGATGACAACCGTGTTATCACTTGGCCTAGATGACCGTGATAGTAGTGGACGTGATGACAACAGTGTTATCACTTGGCCTAGATGACCGTGATAGGAGTGGACGTGATGACAACAGTGTTATCACTTGGCCTAGATGACCGTGATAGTAGTGGACGTGATGACAACAGTGTCATCACTTGGCCTAGATGACCGTGATAGGAGTGGACGTGATGACAACAGTGTTATCACTTGGCCTAGACGACCATGATAGTAGTGGCCGTGTTTTGCTTCAGCTCCACTGTTCACTCCAGTGAGGTGAAGCTTGAAGTCCTCCAGCCTCTACCTCTCCTCATTGCAGTGTCAGCTGGGCTCAGCTCTCTTCCTGTGACTTTTTCTTTGCATTGGTAGGCTCTTGAAACAACTTCCCTCAATCCCTGCATGTCAGGCTTGTCGAAACATCCCTCTTCCCTCCAACTTTCCTCCATGTCAGATGATTGCCTGTGAAAATAAGCTAATGATCAGTTAACAGTTTGTGGTTCAAATGCTTTAAAATAGCCTAAAGTTAACCATTACAGAAATCACATGGGAAGGTCATTAGGATAACAACAGCAGGACAACAACAGGAGAAACTGAAAACTAAACTGGTAGCTGTAAAAGTCTGGGCAGTATTCACTAGGCAGTATTCACTAGGCAGTATTCACTAGGCAGCATTCACTAGGCAGCAAATGGAAGAAAACAGACTGAAAGAGGCAGGGACAACCTCAACTTGATATTTGTGGCTATTATAGCAGTACCCCTTCAGGCAAATAAAACCCCATCATTTCATACTTTCTCCATACACTACTGCTCTCTCTCTCTCTCTGTGTAAACTGTAATGACATGCATTCCAAACAAAGCATTTGATATGTCATTAGTTCAAGCTGGTTTCACACCACTTGGAGAATGTCAGTTCCTTTTCTCTGGTTTCAAGGTTAAAATAGCTCCAAGCAGAGCAGTTTGTGGCAGGTTGTAGATTAAAATATCTCCAAGCAGAGCAGTTTGTGGCAGGCTGTAGATTAAAATATCTCCAAGCAGAGCGGTTTGTGGCAGGTTGTAGATTAAAATATCTCCAAGCAGAGCAGTTTGTGGCAGGCTGTAGATTAAAATATCTCCAAGCAGAGCAGTTTGTGGCAGGTTGTAGATTAAAATAGCTCCAAGCAGAGCAGTTTGTGGCAGGTTGTAGATTAAAATAGCTCCAAGCAGAGCAGTTTGTGGCAGGTTGTAGATTAAAATATCTCCAAGCAGAGCAGTTTGTTGCAGGCTGTAGATTAAAATACCAATATGTTTCAAGAAGACCACCATTGTCCCTGTGCCCAAGGACACTAAGAGAACCTGCCTAAACGACTACCGACCCGTAGCACTCACGTCTGTAGCCATGAAGTGCTTCACAGTTCTATACTGAACAAAAATATAAATGCAACAATGTTCTCTGGTGAGGACGACGAGCACGCAGATGAGAATCCCTGAGACGGTTTCTGAGAGTTTGTGCAGAAATTCTTCCGTTGTGCAAACACACAGTTTCATCAGCTGTCCGGGTGGCTGGTTTCAGACGATCCCGCAGGTGAAGAAGCCGGATGTGGAGGTCCTGGGCTGGCGTGGTTACAGGTCATCTGCGGTTGTGAGACCGGTTGGACGTACCGCCAAATTCTCTAAAATGACGTTGGGAGGCGGCTTATGGTAGAGAAATGAACATTCAATTCTCTGGCAACAGCTCTGGTGGACATTCCTGCAGTCAGCATGCCAAATGCATGCACTCTCAAAACTTGAGACATCTGTGGCATGTGTTATGTGGTAAAGTGCACATTTTAAAGTGTCCTTTTATTGTCACCAGCACAAGGTGAACCTGTGTAATGATCATGCTGTTTAATCAGCTTCTTGATATGCCACACCTTTCAGGTGGCTGGACTATCTTGACAAAGGATAAAATGCTCACTAACAGGGATGTAAACAAATTAGTGCACAACATGAGAGAAATAAGCTTTTTGTGTGTATGGAAAATATCTGGGATCTTTTATTTCAGCTCATGAAACATGGGACCAACACTTTACATGTTGTGTTTATATTTTTTGGTTCAGTGTAGAAGGCATGAGCTTTTTTTCCTCCCTTGCATAATATGGACTACAACAAACAGGTACATAATGAGTGGTGAACAACAAGATACAGAGACAAATACAATCATGAGGTTAGGACTGGAGTCCTTATAAATGCTAGGTACATTTAGGCTGTAGTATAGTTGGAAAACTGTGCAGATCAGGACATTGAGAGAGCCCAGAAAATCCAACAGAGGGAGAAGAGACTGACAGAACTTACCAAAACAAACTTTCATTCAAGGATCAACTTTCCTTTGATGTATTCCTTTGTAGTCAGGTACATCTCTGTAACTTCCCCATCGTCTCTCACTTCCTCATCCTCCACCTCCTTTTCATCCTCCACCTGATCCCCCTCTCCTAGGATCACACTCTGCTGGGTGCTGACAGAGATGACCAGCGCTTGCACGATGCCGTACACCAGAGCAAACTGTAGAAGATACTCCTGGACCAACCAGAGCAGTCCTGCCATTCCAACAGTGGAGACGGAAAACATGGCCATTCCGTGGAGCCACAACTTCAGTCCTCCTTGGACCCCTAGAACCTCAAGGACCAACTTGGTAGGGGGGGACACAGTCCACAGGAAGCCCACCACGAACAGGTCAAACAGGTGGCGAAGGAGGTTGAAGCAGATCTCATAGTGTTCTGGAACTATCTCCCCATTCCAGGCGAGTGCAAAGAACCGGAAGGCTGATGAGGAACTTGGTGTGGGAGATGGTGGAGGGGTTCCATAGTCAGAATACTCCCCATCGTTGTCAGAGTCCCATCCTCCCCCGACACATTTCCTCTGACTTAGCCCACCAGGTTCAGCTGCTCTCGGCCAGAAGTCTGAGGACGGCAGAACCTTATTCCACCATCTGGAGCCACCGTGTTCTGCTTTCCCCTCAGCCTCCTGCTTGGCCGCGCCCAGATCTTCAATTTCCATGGACTGGATTTCCTCCTCACTTGCTTCCCAGTACTCGTCAATCAATGTAGTTTGGTCACTTGTTTGTCTTTTCTGTCCCGCTCCCCAAACCCAGGTTGTTAACCCTCCCAAGCCCCAGCTGCCTCTCGTCTGCCCCTCGTCCGTCACTGGTTTGTCCCTCATGGTTTTGTCAGATCCTGCTTTGCTGCCCCAGGACCAGTAGGAGATAGCTGGATGCACCCACCCCCAAACTCTCCCTACTACAGCTGTCATGTCAGTTCCCTTAGTTTAGCGCCCTTAATACTGCCTGGATTTTAAACTAAAGGACTTAAGAGACTGCAATGATGAGTTATTGAGAACACAATAATGGGTTAAACTTTATATTATTTATTTCAGTTCTAGGATTTTGTTGGAGGTTTTGTTAGACTATAAGCCTAGCTATAGTACATTAGATGAACGAGTCAAATTAACTCTCTCCTTGCCATGAGATCACTGGGAATGACAAGAGGGAATGTGTATACCACAGGACGAGTCACACGACACACCTGTAGGTGTTAAATCAAAACCAACCACTGTCGCTACAAAGCACAACACCAACGCCCAAGGGAGAATACCAATGAGGTTACTCAGCGAGCTACATGTCTTCCCCAAGACATTCACCTTGCTTTACATAATTCTGCTCTTATAACAGTGAGGGCTTCATGCTAACGTCAAACAAATAAACCATACCACAATATTACCTTTTGGAGCGATACAAATAGTTTAGAATATAATCCCTAATACCCAGACTAATGATAGACAATGTAGCGAATGGCTTGTTTAGTAAGCCTAGTCTACACATACATAGCCATTTATGTATAATATGTTAAGGTTCTTTCTAAAGTACATGGCCAGCTAACATTGCAGGGTAAATACTTTATTTAGTCGAGGAATGCAACAAGCAAATCTTCAACTTTGACAATTGTTTTTCTGGAGTTCCTCAGCCTAACTAAATAAAAGTAGTAAATATGATGTATCTTCAAATTGAACTGCGTGTAGTCTCTTTTCCAATTCTTGGTCTGGTGAGGGGAAACAATACAATATAAGTCAATTAATTATTACAAGAAAGTTCTCTTCCTACGGTAATTAGCTAGCTAGCTAGTTCACAAATTCACAGCTAGCTAACTTATTACTTATTTTTCTGGCATTAGCCAGGTATAGGAACTATATAATCTTACCACACATTAAAAACCCTAACAAAAGTTAGACAATTAGTCTTGTTAAATTAAGTTATTATTTAGTTGTCAAGTCGTGTTGGTAAAGCAGCACTCACCTTGTTGGACCCTTTTGGCTTTTGACAGTTTAACGTTAGCTGGCAGGCTAGCCTAGTTAGCTAGCAGACCCCCCCACTACGTCCACGTAGCAAGCTATCGAAATAACTTCTTGGCAGTGGGTTCGTTTGCGTGCCAAATCACATGTACTTAATTTGTATCTAAACGTTGTGGATTCATCCACTGGGATAGTTTATAGGTGTCCATACGACATTAGCTAAGTAGCTGGCTAACCTTCTACTTCAAAACGGCCATGTCGCATAGTGGTTCTGTGCATACCTAGCTGGTAAATTACGCTAGCTATCTAGCTTACAATAGAACGTACCTGAAACCGGAAACAGTTTGCGTACTTCCGAGCTGACAGACAAATGGAAGACGAGGGCCAAATTTCCTGCTCGTTTGTTTCAATATAGATTAGTCCGAGCCTATGCCATCCTCTGCTTACATCGTTGTCTTGTGTACCTTGTGTTAAGACCAGTCTATATTCCTTAAAGCTGGTAGGAACCTAAAACTTTGAAAGTCTTTTCCATTCAGCATACGTTGTCTTCATGTGAAACTCGCAAACGTCCAGATGTGTTTCCCTGAACCACATGAATGTAATAAAAACACTTCTCATAAGTCATTGGTTGCACATTCTTGAGGTCACTTCGAGACCGCCCTCTCCCAGTGGGCCTGAAAGCAACTACATTTGTCATTTAGCAGACGCTCTTCTTGGGTTGTGTGTGGGGCTTTCTATATAAATATTGGGTTGTGTGTGGGGCTTGGCACAGTCGAGTACATTTGTCCAGGCCTCAATTGTTGACTAACGCCATTCGTTCTCGCTGTCGATAATTCGGTTGTAACAGCTAATAGAAACTGTATCCACTGGTTAAAATGGGACGGAGGTGGTTGCCATCTTATATATATTTTTTTTTTTATCACAGCAGTGCTGCCTGCCAACAGTAATATGAGCGATTCAAAGGGCGATCACCAAGAGATGAAAAGCATTTAAATTAATGTACTTCAAAATTAATTTTGTAACTACGCCCCAAATACATTCAACTGCAACTCCCACACATAAAGGAAATGGTTTCCGAGTGAAAAGGGAGGATGTGGGCAGATGGAGACTAACGTTGGAAATCTTCGTACCTGTAATTTTTTTAAGTTGGTAAAATACTTATCACAACTATGCCCCCCCACACAATAAAATCGTACAATGATTACCATTCATTCTTTATTCAAATGCTGCAAGCACAAGTTACTTTGCCACCAATAATAATGGCCTTTGTTACCAAATTCGTTTTACATCAGCAGTTGTCAAAGTACTTTACTTTAGGAGGGAGTCCAGGGACAATGCCAAGAGGAATACCACCAACATTCCTTGATTCTTGGCGCCGTCGGGGAATCAAATCAAAGTTGATTTGTCATATGCACAGAATACAGCTAAGGAGACAGTCCACTCAATGAAAGGCCTCCTGGCAAGCAGTTCAAGTTTCATGACTGAGGCTCTTCAACCCGCATCTCCATCATCCTCAAATCCTAAGAAACATTTCCACACAGTTACAATCAAGTAGCATATGAACAATTAAATGACAAATTGCAATGTTGTGTGTCAGTGCACTGTGAAAGAGCTTCATAGTAAATCAGAGACTCTAGTCTAGTATATTCATCATCACACAAAAGCCACAGCATGGCTTCAAGACTGAATGAGGGAACAATTTGTCTTTTGTACCGACTGACCTGTCAATGTCCACAAGTGATCCTGGTGTCATCTGCAGTCTCAGCAGGGGAACGCCTCTACATTACAAACCTGTAAGTAAAATGGCAGCAATTAGTCCCGTTATAATGTGCATATGGACAAATTCATCAACATCTCCCTTAGGAAACAGTTGCCTGAAAAGTAACCAAGTTCTGGCTTTCCATTGCAAATAATTTAGGGATGTTCAACATGACAACAGTAATCTTTGAGTTAAGACTACTGGATTTGCTTAATTAACATTTAAAGTTTAATTCAAGAACAGAAATCGCACTCATAGACAATGCCCTGAACAGCTTCTACCCCCAAGCCACAAGACTGCTAAATAGTTCAAAAGCAACCCAGACCAGGCCTTAAAAATAAAAAGCAGGTACTTTGGTGGGTAAGAACGTCTAATTCACCAGCCACGTTGGCAGGTGTTCACACTGAGCGCTACACAAGTGGGCCATGAGAGACGGTTGGTAGAGCACGGCGCTTGTAACGCCAAGGTAGTGGGTTCGATCCCCGGGACCACCCATACACAAAAATGTATGCACGCATGACTAAGTCGCTTTGGATAAAAGCGTCTGCTAAATGGCATATTATTATTATTATAGTTAAATTAGTTCAGCCATTTTGTTTCATATCTGGTTTTGCACAAAGAAATATGAATCTAATGTTATTGCTAGCCCGCCTCACGCGGCACCTGTCTGGGGTACTGAGGGACACTCATTTCACCCTCCTCACACGCATTTCACCATCACGCATTGGAAGAGGGGAAAAAAATAAAGAGGCAGCATTCAGCATGAATTTTGGTAACCTAATAACTGCAATATGAACACATTTTGCCCAAATGGATTGTGAACCCAAATGTGTAACGTATTCTAGTGGGGGGGACAATACCATTTGGATTGGGTGTAAAGCGGGGCAGATTTCAGCTGTCATCTTGTCTTCAGAAGATTTTATTATCCGTTGAATTGATTTGGTCTTTCACAATAGGTCAGTCAGAACAACTTCCATCTCCAACAAAAGGGTTAAATTAGACTATTAGAGTTCTCAGCAACACTTAAACCCACTTATCCCAATTACAGCAGCAAAAATGGCCATTTCAAATCTGATATGCCAACTCGTGTTTTAGAAAATACATTCAAAAAGTTAAGAGGGCTATGCATTTATGGACAGCGTTGAATATAGGCTAAGTCATAAAGTGACTAGGTTATATTGAAAAGCCCCTTGCCTGGAAGATCCTGTTTTGTCATTTTAGTATTGTGCACAAGCTGTTAGGCAGAAATGGTTGAAAAGCAAAAATATATTGCCAACAGAGTAAGATGGCAAGGTTTGGCAAATCAGCCTGGACCACCTCGATTATTCTTGAACGTGGGATAAATTTGTCCCCCCTCCCCCAAAAAAGTGTGCAAAACACATGCTCTTTCTATGACAGACCAGGTGAAAGCTATGGATGATGTCACTCGTTAAATCGACTTCAAAATCATTGTAGATGAAGGGGAGGAGACCGGTTAGAGGATTTTTAAGCCTTGAGACATGGCTTGTGCATGTGTGCCATTCAGAAGGTGAATGGGCAAGACAAAAGATTGAAGTGCCTTTGAACAGAGTATGGTAGGTGCCAGGCACACTGGTTTGTGTCAAGAACTGCAACACTGCTGGGTTTTTCCATGCTCAACAGTTTACCCATGTGCATCAAGAATTGGCCACCACCTAAAGGGACATCCAGCCAACTTGACAACTGTGGGAAGCATTAGTCAACATGGGCCAGCATCCCTGTGAAATGCTTTCAAAACCTTGTAGACCATGCATACAAACTGAGGTCAGTGCACTTTGAGATAACATCATGCTTTAGTCAGACTCTAGCTAACCATTTCACACCAGAACCACCCACTGGCTGAGTTCTCTCAATGGAGGACGTGTACAAAATGTCACCCTATTCCCTATCCAGTGAACTACATTTGACCAGAGCCTTTTGGGGTCCTGTAGGGAATAGACTGAAGTGTATTACTTTGCAAACCACAGGGCCAATCAAAATGAAGGTCTCCACCCGGCGTCTAAGTGGGAAGAAATGAGTGAACACGAACAGTACAAGACCCTGTATGCATTTTCAACTTCACGTTGTACTGACGCTAGTCTAGGAAAGCAATCATTAATGCATACACTGAGGATCTAACCTCCAGAACTTCATCGCATTACTCTTCTCCCTCCAGACATGACGTAAGAACTCAAAGGATGCAGACCACTGAGCCATCTCATCGTTATCCTGAAAGACAGAACAAGTTCACGTGATGAATTAGTGATGTTTTCAATGACAGGAAATGTCAATATCAAGACTACTTGAATTCTCATGTCAGTGTCTCAGTGCGCTGCGAGAAAGCATCAGTTTAATTCAGGAACCGATATCGCAATCATCATAGACACTGCAGATACTAAATGGCATTATTGCTTAACAATACAATTACACCAAAAACGTCAACCTGACAATACATAGAAAGTGTTACTCACATTTGTTAGAGTAGATGTCTCCAGAGATGTTGATATCCTCACATCTACCACCTTGTGGCCTGAAAGCAGAGAAGTCATGACTTACTGAAATAAGGACAAGTACACAGGCCCTTGTATAATATCCACTGTCTCAGATGGTAATGGGAGTTATCATAGTAGTTACTCAAGCAATGTAGGTTAAAAATCAGCATCACTGACAGTCGTAGCAAGCTAGACATTTTATATAGCTAGGACCACCCCAAGGACTAATTACTAAGGCTGTCAAAGTTCACGCGTTACATTTTGAATGCTGTACATTTGCCACCGTTAAATCGCGTCGCCATTTCTTCACTGCACGGACCCTTTAAGCAACACTTTTCCCAGACAGACCTTATTTAGTGCCACACAGTGTGCAATCTGTGGCAGCTGCTGCTATGTGACACTATTGTGGTGCCGAAACATCCACTACGCACGCAGCTTTGAGCAACGATTTAAGGACAACGTGAAGGTTCAGCCATAACACACATTCCCAGGAGTTTTAAATTACAGCAATAACATTTGTACAGAACTAGCTAGGCAGTTACGCCAATGTTAGCGAGCTAACCAAAATCATGTTTACAATGACTCGAACGCCAATTTAAGCAAGTGATCACAATTCTAGTAGTAGCAGAAGCTTGTGACTAGTTCATGTTGAAGAACATGGATAAGAAGCCTAGGCAGTACACCGTATTTTACTAAATACCGGTATTGACGCACGGACCTGCGCCGACAGTCTGCATGGTCAATGCTGCAGATGTTGGTGACAACGCTGCTTTCCACTTTGATTCTAAATATAAAATCGACAAGCTTTCTATAATTACACTACTGGTTTGTGAATGTCTGCAAACTGCTAGTTTGTCTATTCTTAGCAAGCTGTGGCTAAAATAAATACTGTTAGCCGCTAAAGCTAATCCCTGGTTAGCTGGTTTATTCAGAGCAAACGCAGCTAGCTAATCCAGCCTGGTACCAGTGCTGGACTAGATTAGCATGTTGCCTAGATTAGCATGTTGTTTGTGCAACATTATCTAAAATCTGAGAGGAATAGGCGACGCATGAATACGTTCACTACAAAGCCACAGTAAGAGCAAACATTTAATGTAACATTAATTCAGGTCCACTGGGAAACTGACCAACACTTTGGTTCCTACCCTGTAACATTAAGCTCTCCCTGGCTTGTTCATTAATTATCATGTCGAACACTGCATTTAAAGTGCCCACTATATTCCACATTTTGGTTGAAGTTTCATTGAAGAGTATAAATCAAATCAAAATGACAAAGCCCCATTAAAAACAATGTATGCTGCCACCCTAGGTTCATGCACCAAAAGCATATTTAGAACTTTCAAAAACCTAAAATACCATAAAGGTGAAAAATATTGTGATCTGATATTTTGGCATGGCTGGTCTGTTGTGGAATTCATAACATTGTTGGACAGGTTTAAAAGCTCAAATCCATAGAGCCAGTTCTTTTTTCCTGTAGTCTACCCTCCAATTAGAACATTGGGAGAACACTCCTTTAGAATGCCTGAAGCTTTAACAGTCCTTGAGTATGTGTGAACATTGATAAAGAGCAGGCCTACTTAAAACATGGGTCGCATTCTGTTTCTGATACAGATTGTATTTCTGTCCCTTACAATCAATGCATAGTATGCCTGTAACTCAAGGCGCTGCTTTTTAAAAAATGGAAACGTTAAAGAAAATCATTTTAAATCGTTTGACAGCCTTACTAACTACACACATCAAGTGATATGTACTCCTTGGACTGGATAATGATCAGTCACGAGATGGGTATTAATTGATTAAAATAAAATCTGACTTCATTCACCCAGCAGAATTTGCTTTGCCACAATAGCAGCAAGATGGCCAAGTAGATTTCCATCAAGCAACAGGACCTGGGAAGGTAAGAAACACATCAAGTCAAGACAACAATTGCCACAACCTGGGCTTCAGATGATTCAATGAGGTTGCTTTAGGTCTCAGATGGTAGTGCATGTAAAGTATTCTCATGGTCGTTAAACTCAAATACATTACTGTGTTAAACATCACTGACAAGCAAAATGATGTACTTTGATAAATACATTTAGCTACGGTTTAGGGAATTCTTGCTTCACAGCCACTGAAGCATGGAGTCACTAAAATTCAACGCGATTACTTTAATGCTCACCAAGTATCAAGGGGGTTGGAGAGTTGCAACAGAATGTGTCCATCTTCCATCCCACTGCGTCTAGAAAGTAATTAAAATCATTAGAATCAATAGGAACTTTGAATTCACGCATGGTAGGTTAGCCGGTATGCATTTTCAGTGCACTGTGAAGTTAACTTCATGTTGTATTCAGAGACTCTAGTCCAGGAAATCATCATTAATGCATACGCCGATGGAGCGGACGTCCATGACGGCTTTGTATCGCTCTTCTCCCATTGACTAGATGAACACTTACGGGTGTTGGCGGTGCCCATCTTATTGGAATCCAGCCATGGCGTTCCAACAGCGCGGGAGGCAAGCCTCTTTGGGAGACGGAGCATGCTGTGTTAGAGAAGAAAAGAGTTAACACACAACATTATGTATAACAACGTAACAATCTTCAACGTGTATAGTGTGAACAGCGGTTAAATCAGATAGCCAAGAGAAACATGACATCACAAATGTCAGCATAGTTTGCGAAACCATTCTCAGAGAGTCATCATATTTAACCAATAACCGTTGATCGTTAGCCATACAGATAGCCACCTAGAATGCAACTGTGCTAGGCTAATAGTTAACTAGTCGTGGACATGTCCTCCAATACTGCCCTGACAAAATGCTATGTTTGACAAACTGAATTTCTCAACACAAGTAACCAGCTGGCAACCATAAAGCAACTGGCTGGGAACTCTTCCCTCCAGAGATGTCAGAACTCACCATCAATGGATGCAGTTTTATATGCACACCATCTTGTCTATTATCCTGAAAGACAGACCAATTGACATCTTGAATGTGATTTTCACAATATGAGAACAGGAATATAATTAAGACTACTCAATTCACATACTCTTGAAATTTCTCATGTCAGTGTCTCAGTGCGCTGCGAGAAAGCATCAGTTTAATTCAGGAACCGATATCGCAATCATCATAGACACTGCAGATACTAAATGGCATTATTGCTTAACAATACAATTACACCAAAAACGTCAACCTGACAATACATAGAACGTGTTACTCACATTTGTTAGAGTAGATGTCTCCAGAGATGTTGATATCCTCACATCTACCGCCTTGTGGCCTGAAAGCAGAGAAGTCATGACTTACTGAAATAAGGACAAGTACACAGGCCCTTGTATAATATCCACTGTCTCAGATGGTAATGGGAGTTATCATAGTAGTTACTCAAGCAATGTAGGTTAAAAATCAGCATCACTGACAGTCGTAGCAAGCTAGACATTTTATATAGCTAGGACCACCCCAAGGACTAATTACTAAGGCTGTCAAAGTTCACGCGTTACATTTTGAATGCTGTACATTTGCCACCGTTAAATCGCGTCGCCATTTCTTCACTGCACGGACCCTTTAAGCAACACTTTTCCCAGACAGACCTTATTTAAGTGC
Source organism: Coregonus clupeaformis (assembly GCF_020615455.1). NCBI lineage: Eukaryota > Metazoa > Chordata > Actinopteri > Salmoniformes > Salmonidae > Coregonus > Coregonus clupeaformis. Next base: position 64,038,773 of record NC_059208.1, on the reverse strand, counting down.
CACACAGTGTGCAATCTGTGGCAGCTGCTGCTATGTGACACTATTGTGGTGCCGAAACATCCACTACGCACGCAGCTTTGAGCAACGATTTAAGGAACACGTGAAGGTTCAGCCATAACACACATTCCCAGGAGTTTTAGATTACAGCAATAACATTTGTACAGAACTAGCTAGGCAGTTACGCTAACATTAGCGAGCTAACCAAAATCATGTTTACAATGCCTCGAACTAACGCCAATTTAAGCAAGTGATCACAATTCTAGTAGTAGCAGCTTGTGACTAGTTCATGTTGAAGAACATGGATAAGAAGCCTAGGCAGTACACCGTATTTACTAAATACCGGTATTGACGCACGGACCCGCGCCGACAGTCTGCATGGTCAATGCTGCAGATGTTGGTGACAACGCTGCTTTCCACTTTGCTTCTTAATATAAAATCGACAACCTTTCTATAATTACACTACTGGTTTGTAAATGTCTGCAAACCGCTAGTTTGTCTATTCTTAGCAAGCTGTGGCTAAAATAAACTGTTAGCCGCTAAAGCTAATCCCTGGTTAGCTGGTTTATTCAGAGCAAACGCAGCTAGCTAATCCAGCCTGGTACCAGTGCTGGACTAGATTAGCATGTTGTTTGTGCAACATTATCTAAAATCTGAGAGGAATAGGCGACGCATGAATACGTTCACTACAAAGCTACAGTAAGAGAAAACATTTAATGTAACATTAATTCAGGTCCACTGGGAAACTGACCAACACTTTGGTTCCTACCCTGGCTTATTCATTAATTATCATGTCTAACACTGCATTTAAAGTGCCCACTATATTCCACATTTTGGTTGAAGTTTCATTGAAGGGTATAAATCAAATCAGAATAGACGAAGCCCCATTAAAAACAATGTATGCCGCCACCCTAGGTTCATGCACCAAAAGCATATTTAGAACTATTATTCAAAAACCTAAAATACCGTGAAAGATAGTGATCTGATATTTTGGCCTGGCTGGTCTGTTGTGGAATTCATAACATTGGACAGGTTTAAAAGCTCAAATCCATAGAGCCAGTTCTTTTTTCCTGTAGTCTACCCTCCAATTAGAACATTGGGAGAACACTCCTTTAGAATGCCTGAAGCTTTAACAGTCCTTGAGTATGTGTGAACATTGATAAAGAGTAGGCCTACTTAAAACATGGGTCGCATTCTGTTTCTGATACAGATTGTATTTCTGTCCCTTACAATCAATGCATAGTATGCCTGTAACTCAAGGCGATGCTTTTTAAAAAATGGAAACGTTAAAGAAAATCATGTGATTAATAATTTTAAATCGTTTGACAGCCCTACTAATTACACACATCAAGTGATATGTACTCCTTGGACTGGATAATGATCAGTCACGAGATGGGTATTAATTGATTAAAATAAAATCTGACTTCACTCACCCAGCAGAACTTGCTTTGCCACAATAGCAGCAAGATGGCCAAGTAGATTTCCATCAAGCAACAGGACCTGGGAAGGTAAGAAACACATCAAGACAACAATTGCCACAACCTGGGCTTCAGATGATTCAATGAGGTTGCTTTATGTCTCAGATGGTAGTGCATGTAAAGTATTCTCATGGTCGTTAAACTCAAATACATTACTGTGGTAAACATCACTGACAAGCAAAATGATGTACTTTGATAAAATACATTTAGCTACGGTTTAGGGAATTCTTGCTTCACAGCCACTGAAGCATGGAGTCACTAAAATTCAACGGCGATTACATTAATGCTCACCAAGTATCAAGGGGGTTGGAGAGTTGCAACAGAATGTGTCCATCTTCCATCCCACTGTGTCTAGAAAGTAATTAAAATCATTAGAATCAATAGGAACTTTGAATTCACGCATGGTAGGTTAGCCGGTATGCATTTTCAGTGCACTGTGAAGTTAACTTCATGTTGTATTCAGAGACTCTAGTCTAGGAAATCATCATTAATGCATACACCGATGGAGCGGACGTCCATGACGGCTTTGTATTGCTCTTCTCCCATTGACTAGATGAACACTTACGGGTGTTGGCGGTGCCCATCTTATTGGAATCCAGCCATGGCGTTCCAACAGCGCGGGAGGCAAGCCTCTTTGGGAGACGGAGCATGCTGTGTTAGAGAAGAAAATAGTTAACGCACAACATTATGTATAACAACGTAACAATCTTCAACGTGTATAGTGTGAACAGCGGTTAAATCAGATAGCCAAGAGAAACATGACATCACAAATGTCAGCATAGTTTGCGAAACCATTCTCAGAGAATCATCATATTTAACCAATAACCGTTGATTGTTAGCCATACTGATAGCCACCTAGAATGCAACTGTGCTAGGCTAATAGTTAACTAGTCATGGAAATGTCATCCAATACTGCCCTGAAAAAAATGCTGTGTTCGACAAACTGAATTTCTCAACACAAGTAACCAGCTGGCAACCATAAAGGAACTGGCTGGGAACTCTTCCCTCCAGAGATGTCAGAACTCACCATCAATGGATGCAGTTTTATATGCACACCATTTGGACGCCATCTTTTCTATTATCCTGAAAGACAGACCAATTGACATCTTGAATGTGATTTTCACAATATGAGAACAGGAATATAATTAAGACTACTCAATTCACATACTCTTGAAATGTCTCATGTCAGTGTCTCAGTGCGCTGCGAGAAAGCATCAGTTTAATTCAGGAACCGATATCGCAATCATCATAGACACTGCAGATACTAAGGCCATTATTGCGTCACAGCCACTGGTACTCTGAAGCATACAGTCATGAATAGCTAAAGATTACTTTAATGCTTACCAAGTATCATTTCACATCAATGGGTTGGAGCCTTGCAACATAGCCATCATTCTCAGTCTGCAAAGTAATAAAAATCATTAGAATCAATAGGAACTTTGAATTCATGCATGGTAGGTTAGCCGGTATGCATTTTCAGTGCACTGTGAAGTTAACTTCATGTTGTATTCAGAGACTCTAGTCCAGGAAATCATCATTAATGCATACACTGATGTTGCGTTGTATGGCTCTTCTCCCATCGATTAACTGAACACTTACTGGAGTTTGCAATCTCACCGGGATCCAGCCATATCTTCCCACAGGACAGGACACTTGAGACAAGCCTCTTTTGGAGCATGCTGTGTTTGAGATGGACAAATAGTTAACATTACGTTCTGTATAACAGATTTTAACAATACAACTTTGAATGTGTGTAGTGTGAACAGGGGTTAATCAGATAGCCAAGAGAAACATGACATCACAAATTTCAGCATAGTTTGCGAAACCATTCTCAGAGAATCATCATATTTAACCAATATAACGGTTGATTGTTAGTCACACTGATGACCACCTAATACAGTGGTTCCCAACCTTTCTCAATTACTGTACCAACTGAAATGTTGCTCTACCCAGAGTACCCCCTCATGTGCATTTTACCAGTAAGTCTATGGTCTCACAAGTCCTCAAGTACCCCTGGTTGGGCACCTCTGACCTAATGGAGCCAACTTCCCTAGACTGCATTGTTTGCCTCCCTCCAAATGCCACAATAACTCACCAAATGAGACCACTGCTTGGAACTTCCCTCCTTTCTCCTGAAAGAGAGCATTGCATTGGTGTCATTTTCTATAAACTCAAGGAATAGGTAGTTAAGCAATCATTGAGGGCAGTGTGTCAGTGCACTGTGAAATAACATCACTGTAAAATCAGAGACTCTAGTCTAGTAAATCATCATAAACACTCCCGTCTCCATTCTCCAGGCACATTTCATTATTTCCAGTGTTAACTAACAATCTCACCTTGACTACACTTCATTCCCCATGCTAGACAGCTTGTTATATGCATTTCAAGGCTGGCAGATTCAGCCTGGAAGAGAATGGGGGGTGGGGGGAGATTATATTAATGTAATCCAAATTCAGTTGAATGTGTATCAGAACCATAAATATAGTAATACGCATCTATACACTGCGTTGCCCTGGTATGATTTACGCAAGTTACAAAAAATACATTGCCAAGTCGGCACGTGTCCTGTGCATGCGCACATGGTGTTGCTGCTAGTTAGCTAACTAGTTTTTAAACTTACCTTGCAAACTTCTTCTGACTTGGGCAACCTCTCAACCACACTCGCTGTCTTTACAACACGCATTGCCAACCAATCTGGGTTGTACTTCTACTTACAAAAATACATTTAATGCCTCTCTTCAACTTAAACAACCACTCACGCAAGCGTCTTGACTGGAGAGAGGCCTCAGGAATGAGGGTGCGTTCTTTTTATACGGCTGGGTCCTTACAGCTTTAAGGCTAGCGTATATAATGCCTGTTTTTATATTTTCATTCATACATATCCCATAATGATGTTTATATACAGTATTGTGCTGTCTATATTTCCAGGTTTGTCTTCAGGTAAATATTTACAAGGTGACAGACAGATAAACTGGAAAATATAGACAATTTCTGAGATTTCTAAACCTCCGACAAAATACTTATTATGGGCAATAGGTGGCGTATTTTCCCCAAACTATCAATCACAGCCTTCCATCCCCGCCTTTCAAAGTGTGTTGCATTATGGGGATAAAAATTGTCTTAATTTGCGCTTTCATGTCGACTACATGAACTTTACAAAAATCATGTGATCAAAGGTCCTGAAGTTTTGACTGCAGTTGCTCTTCACCATCTTCATCCTGCAGCCATCCCCTGCATTGTGGGAGGCTCTATTGTCAACCAATCTTTAGGGTGTTTTTGTTCGACCCATGCCAATGTGACCAAAGACATGACTAAAACAGGAACCCATTTTGCTGCAATATACAGTACGTATCAGTCAGTGTTGTAGCACTCGGTCTCGAGACCACGTATTGAGTGTCTTGGTGTTGGATACATTTGTACTCGGTCATGACGCGGTCTCGGACAGTGAGCACTCGTAATTTCTTCCGGAGACCAGCAGAGTAAAAAAAAAAAAATCATAATTATCAGCTTATTTTCAGTCAGCACATAAATTATAGACATGTTTGCGCAGTGGCAAACCTATAGGCCTTCAGTGTGTGACAGGTTCGTGATTCTGAAATGACAGCAACCGTAATACTCTTGCACTTTTTGTAAAACACAAAGGGCCAGTGCTGTAGTGGAGGGTATACACAGGTATGAACCGTATACCCACTTTTTTTCTCCAGTGGGCATTGTGTACTCACTTCTACTGATGCGTATCAAAGTAGTGTTGTGGAGGTATACGACCTGATCAAATACGAAGTACAATATAGAAATCATGCACAAAGTAGCCTACACATATCCAAGTTTCAGCGGAGTATCATCTGCAGGGTCCTCCCGAGTGCTAGTGTTGCCAACTCCTCAGTAAGGAGAGTAGCTATTGGCTGTCCTAAAAGTCGCTAGAAGTCATCACCTAATTTGCATAAATGGCCATGTGCATGTAATTGTGATGGACGCTGTAGGTTGAGAGGAATAACGCTGTAGGAGAGAGGAATAACGCTGTAGGAGAGAGGAATAATGCTGTAGGAGAGAGGAATAATGCTGTAGGAGAGAGGAATAACGTCGTGGGAGAGACAAAAAGTGAGTAAAAAACACCCTAAATAGGTTTAGAACTACAAATGAACTTTCTTCTGTCGATTCTTGTTTTTTTTTATGCCACAATTCCAACCCTCCTTTATCCGGGCTTGGGACCGGCAAAAGTGACCCAAAAGAGACACTCTGTCGGAGTTACTTATTATTTTTTTTTTTGTTTAGTTTAGTTTTCTTTTGGTTTGGTTTGGTTTTTAACCTTATGGTCCACTTAGGAGCCTACAACAAGTTACAGTAAAACATGAACATTTTTAACCATAACATTTAAAAAAAATTTTTGTATACAATCTACATTAACAATCTAAATGGACCAAAGAAAAAACTGTCAATGGCAATGTGAGAAAATGATGGTAACTAGTCTGGCCCTAATTCAGGTTAATTGTTAGTTTTTTTCAGACCCCCCTCCACACACACACAGGCTGTGCTGGATCACAGAAAGAGTGGGTCATCATCATTTTGGTCAAGGCTCTCTATGGCAGGTTCAGCAACTGAGGGAGCTGACTTAAATGAGGAAGCAGCTGATGTGCCAAAAAGCTGCAAAACATTATCAGGCAGCTGGTGCTCATAGCAAGCCTCACCAGACAGCTTCAGTCCATATCGAATGTACAGGATGGAGTTAAGGGTCTGCAAGGTGTTAAGATAATTTATTAACTAACTATTCCAAAAGGTTGTAAGGCTTTTGGATCAAGAAACGGACAGAGCTCCCAGTTGCAATAGTCAGAGATCTTTATTCATTGAGAATTCTGTTATCACAATTTCAGAGTCCATCTTTTATACACACACGTCATACAATAATAATAATAATAATATGCCATTTAGCAGACGCTTTTATCCAAAGCGACTTACAGTCATGTGCGCATACATTTTTACGTATGGGTGGTCCCGGTGATCGAACCCACTACCCTGGCATTAAAAGCGCCATGCTCTACCAATTGAGCTACAGAGGACCACCAGAGCTACAGAGGACCTACGAGTGCTCACTGCCCCTCTGTAGGCGGGCTGTATTTTTCCACTATACATGAGTTTAGCTCATGTTTTCCTCTGCTCTCCTCCTGACCATCAGGTCACACACACATGTTCTTATCATAGGCTGCATTCCTTAGTTATCGCTGTCCTCACAATATCCTGCACCACATTTCATACTCCTTAACAAGCCTAACGATTTCTCTCCTCCCTAAGTTGGGAGGCCTCTTTATCTTGGTTTCTCAGTTGTCTGTAGACAGTTCTCCTTGTCCTTTGTTGTCTGGCCTAACTCTTACTCACATTGCTAAATAGTAACACAATGTCATAATCTTTACTGGTCCTACACTCACACATTCTAACACATTTCACACAGTTTCATGGTGTAATAATTAGTCATTAATAATTATTCTATCACAAGGACATCTGATTTCTAAGTTTCCTTTTTACCACACTCATCTGGCTGAATACTCTCTCGACTTCAGCATTAGAGTGTGGCAAGGACAACACAGACACAGCAGCCATGGCAAGTTCTTGAAACGGGTTGATATCAGCTGCATCCCTGAACTTCCAAATCTCACTCCAGAAGCCCAGTGTGTTTTTTGTCTCATTCCATTTACTAAGATGGATGGCACGCCACTGCTGGACAATCTTGTCTATCTCTGCAGGGGAGTAGCCAAGGAGCTTGGCTATTTTTTATATTTCTCCAGGGCTCTTATTGTGCTTTAGAGTTTCCTCCACATTGAAAACTGACATGTACTGCAATGCTTCGATGTTGTCCGGCAGTCTCACCCTCAACTCATTAGTGAGGGAGACGGTGAAGGCTACACACCGCTTTCGGACATTGTTTTCATCCTCAAGCGCAAGGTGGAGCTCAGCTGCCTTTGACTCAAAAAGGTAACCAAGGTACGGTTTGGGACTGATGTATCCATCTATTGGCCCTTTGAGTACATCAACATTTGCCAGTGGATTCAGCACCCTGCTGCTCACAGACTTGATCAGGCTAACCAAGCTGTCAAGTAGCTTAATATAATATAAAATGCCATTTAGCAGACGCTTTTATCCAAAGCGACTTACAGTCATGCGTGCATACATTTTTATTTTTTTATTTTTTTTGTGTATGGGTGGTCCCGGGGATCGAACCCACTACCTTGGCGTTACAAGCGCCGTGCTCTACCAGCTGAGCTACAGAGGACCACATAAGAGGGTCTACTTGCTCTCCCTCAAAAGCCTTGATGGCCAACTGTACCTCACCCAACACTGACTTCAAAAAAGTAAGATACAATATGTTTTGAGGATCACTGTACATGGAGTATAAAACCTCAGCCATGTAGCAGTGTTCACTGGACTTGGTGACTGTGAAATGCAGCCTAAACTCCTCCCACTGATCCAAAATGCGTTAAACCGCGGGTTCAATGGAGAGCCAACGTGTGGCACACACCTTGGTTATCTGTAAAGGTTTCTCCCCACAGTTGATGGTCTCATATATGGCCTTGTAGGCCTCCCTGCGCTTTGGAGACACTGAAAACCAGTTATAAGTCTCTCGTACCAAGTACTCCACACTACGGGGGATGGTGTCATTGGAAGCATGACTTACAGCAAGCTGCAGAGAGTGGCACACACAGCGAAGAAGAAACAGATCTTTGAGGCCATACTCCTCCTTCAGCACTTTATGGGCCCCATTGTTAATCCCCGTCATAACAGCGTCATTGTCAGTCCATATCCCCAGGAGTTTCTCTTTTTTAAGACAACACTTCTCGAGGAAAGCCACAACAGCACGGGCTATAGATTTGGCATCTCCTCCTTCCAACTCAACAAGCCCCAAAAATGTTGATACAATTGTCTGCTTGGTGTCACTAAAGTACCTTATCACAACCCCCAGGTACTTAGAAACATTTACATCCGTGGACTCATCGAGGAGGAGGCTGAAACGCTGGTCACCCACACCTGCGACCAACTTTTTCAGAAAGTATGGTGCTAGAACACCATTAATCATTTCTGTGCACTTTGTCCCGTGCATTTTGAAGTGGGTAGCAGCAGTGGAGTCTGAGAAAGCAGCTCTACGTGCTTCTCCAATGTGATCACATGCCAGCATGGAACAGTGTTCAGCGATAACTAATGCCATGGTGGCCTCAGCCTTTTTTGCAGGGTCAATTTTTTTTAACCATAAATGGCAGCTTGTTTTGGGTGGAACTGTTATAAGGCTTTGCCTTTTGAGTATGTTTTTGAGTTGTCATGTGTTTTTTTACATCACTAAGTTTGGCGTAGAAATCAGCCTTACAATACAGGCAGTATGCCCGTGTATCATCTCCAATAAACGGCTTCAACCAGCCTTTGAATTCAGGGTTTGATTCCCACTCCTTTCTGTATTTTTGAGTGTACAGTTTAGACTGAGACATGATGAGCTAGCCAGCTAGTAAGTGACTGAGGCTGTGTGAGTCAAATGCAGTGATTTATTTTAGATAAATAACATTTTACATTTACGATCAGCCAGCGGCGGCTTCCCGCATGGGCGATTCATTTGCAGTCTGGACGCGGAGGGGTGAACATCTCCTGCTCTGACTGCAGCTGGGAGGGACTGCTGCGCGAGGACTTGGCCGCCTGTGAGTGCTTTGGGATGGGGGTGGGGCCCACGGCAGCACCCGCTGCTCGTTGAGAAGAGTAAGAACGATACGTGCTTTCACGCCAGAGTCTCCAATAACACCAGAAAAAGTTGCTAGATGTCGCTAGTCGATTTAGAGGGGTCTGAATACTCGCTAAATATAGCGACAAAGTCGCTAAGTTGGCAACACTGCCCGAGTGGCGCAGCGGTCTAACGCTTTGAACATTAAGTAGTACATTAATGTCCAATGGAACGCTGCGTTTGCCTTGCAGCATTGCGTTGCAGAGTCAGTTGCAGTGCGTTCTGTGTGGTGCATACGTTGGATTTATCGAACGTATGCGTCAAACTGTATGCGTAAACGGGTTGACAGAAATGGTAGCAGAGGGTGAATGTTGAACTTTTGTTGCACACATATCTAAATGATGCTGCATACTATTTTGCGCAACGACGCAGTCGTTGTGTTCAAAACATAAGGCACTGCATCGCAGGCTGTGTCAAAACATAAGGCACTGCATCGCAGGCTGTGTCAAAACATAAGGCACTGCATCGCAGGCTGTGTCAAAACATAAGGCACTGCATCGTAGGTTGTGTCAAAACATAAGGCACTGCATCCCAGGCTGTGTCACGGCTTATACCTGCGTATACCCTTCACTACACCACTGGCTCTTTGTGTTGTGCAAGAGTGCGCTGGTATTATGGTTGCTGTCAGAATCATGAACCTGTCACACACTGAAGGCCTATAGGTTCGCCTCTGACCGGGAGTCCCATAGGGCTGCGCACAATTGGCCCAGCATCGTCCGGGTTAGAGGAGGGTTTGGCCGGGGCGGGGCTCTAGCGACTCCTTGTGGCTGGCCGGGCGCCTGCAGGCTGACTTCGGTCATCAGTTGAACTGTGTTTCCTCCTTCACATTGGTGCAGCTGGCTTCCGGGTTAAGCGGGCGGGTGTTAAGGCGCGCTGTTTGGTGGGTCATGTTTTGGAGGATGCATGACTCGACCTTCGCCTCTCTCGAGCCCGTTGGGGAGTTGCAGCGATGAGACAAGATCGTAATTGAAATTGGGAGAAAAAAGGGGGTAAAATTGTTTTCTGCCTCCATTCGGGATGCACTGTTTCAGTTTCAATGACTCAATATTCTGTACAAAAACAGAAACTCAATATTCCGCCCCCATAAATGCTTGTGCCCCCCACTTGGAGGGAATTTATTATTAAATATACGTACTGTAGGCTAATAATAATTGTGCCCTGCCCTCCCATGCATTTCATATGCCCCCCTTAAGACTGAGGACTGGCAACGGGTCTGCTTGCATTAGTCCCCTCGTTTGGTGATTGGCATTTAGGCTGTTACAAACGAAAAGGCAGCAGACAGAGAGACCTACTCTACAGTATGTTTTATCAGGGAAGTCTGGTAGGGTGACCTGATTTGTAACTATAAAAATCATTTTGTCAATTAAATTGTGAACCCAAAAGTTTGAATCTAGAGGGAAGACTGTAAATAGAAAATAATTTGGGTAGAGTGTAGGGGCAAATTTATGTTATATATTCTTCAGGAGATTTTATTAGCTATTTACTTTATTTAGTCTGATCAGTGGAACAATTCTCATTCTTAACAACGGGCTAAAATCTAGGGTAATTACTGTGCTTGTCAGCAAGAATGGCGCAGTGGTCTAAGGCACTGCATCGCAGTGCTAGCTGTGCCACTAGAGATCCTGGTTCGAATCCAGGCTCTGTCGTAGCTGGCCACGACCGGGAGACCCATCGGGTGGCGCACAATTGGCCCTGCGTCATCCAGGGTAGGGGAGGGAATGGCCGGCAGGGATGTAGCTCAGTTGGTAGAGCATGGCGTTTGCAATGCCAGGGTTGTGGGTTTGATTCCCACGGGGGTCTAGTATGAAAAAAAAAAAAAAATTAATGTATGCACTCACTAACTGTAAGTCGCTCTGGATAAGAGCGTCTGCTAAATGACGTAAATGTAAGAACACCACTATTATTCCCCACACTTATTGTATTATTCTACTTCTTCCCAATGTTGCCAGTGTAATCACATATTTGAAATCTGATATGCCTACTTATGTCTTTGAAAATATATATTTTCTGTTGTAATTGTACCCCCTTTTTCGTGATATCCAACTGCGATCTTGTCTCATCGCTGCAACTCCCCAACGGGCTCGAGAGAGAGGCGAAGATCGAGTCATGCATCCTCCGAAACTTGACCCGCCAAGGCACGCTGCTTAACATCCGCTTGCTTAACCCCCGCTTGCTTAACCCCCGCTTGCTTAACCCCCGCTTGTTTAACCCGGAAGCCAGCCGCACCAATGTGTTGGATTAAACACTGTTCAACTGATGACCGAAGGAGTCACTGGAGCGCGATGAGCCAAGTAAAGCCCCCCCCGGCCAAACCCGGACGACGCTGGGCCAATTGTGCGCCGCCCTATGGGACTCCCGGTCACGGGGATCAAACCCCAGGCTGTAGTGATGCCGCAACACTGCAATGCAGTGCCTTAGACCGCTGCGCCACTCGGGAGGCCCAAGGCTATATATTTTTGCAGGCATTCACGGACAGTTTTGAATAAGTCATACAAATAAGCATTGGATATTAAATGCTCCAGGAATCAAATGTAATTGTTGACATTTTAGTATTGTGCACATGCTAGGCAGAGATGGTAGGGTGTCTCACAACTCATAAGCATCATATTGTGTCTATGCAGAGTAAGATGAAAGCAGGGATTTTCAACTAGTAGGCATCAACCACCTGAATATTGATATTCATTAGATTTTTGGGTGATTTTGAGAAATTAATTGTTATAACAAGAACATTTTCAAACACCCAGCACTTGGGGAAAATAGTTCAGGGGTGGCCAACCCTCCTGGAGAGCAAGCAGGATTTTCTTCCAGCCCTATTTTAATGAGATAGTTCACCCATATTTACAAAATGTTTGTGTCCTTACCTTGAAAGCAGTCTATGGTCAAGCAGACTGCAATCTATGATTTGGTTACCCACTGCCATCAACCATTAATATTACAATTTCCTGTGCAGAGCCTTGGTGTAGTGGTAACACTCCCCGGCCTGTGTTGCATAGAACTTTCCACCTGAGAACAGGGATCGTGCCAGGGGGCAATGAAATTCACTCCAAGCTTTGGGGATTAGAACCAGTGACCTTTCGGTTACTGGCACAACGCTCTTAACCACTAAGCTACCTGCCGCCCTATTTTCAGTTTGTGATTTTGTGCTATATGGGTTGGAGACATGTTTATTTCGACATTCTAAAGAACAACTTCTATAAGCATTGGCAACACTGCCAGGTTGCACTGAGCCTTGCTGTTGGAAAAAATACAAATCAAATCCAATTTTATTTGTCACATGCTTCGTAGACAACAGGTGTAGACTAACAGTGACATGCTTACTTACGGGTCCATTTCCAACAATGCAGAGTTAAAAATAAGATAACAAAATCGAATGAAAAATATAAATAGTGACACAAGGAATAAATACACAGTGAATAACAAATAAAAAGAATGAGTAGAAAATACCATGGCTATATACAGGAAGTAGAAAATAACATGGCTATATACAGGAAGTAGAAAATACCATGGCTATATACAGGAAGTAGAAAATAACATGGCTATATACAGGAAGTAGAAAATACCATGGCTATATACAGGAAGTAGAAAATACCATGGCTATATACAGGAAGTAGAAAATACCATGGCTATATACAGGAAGTAGAAAATACCATGGCTATATACAGGAAGTAGAAAATAACATGGCTATATACAGGAAGTAGAAAATACCATGGCTATATACAGGATGTAGAAAATACCATGGCTATATACAGGAAGTAGAAAATAACATGGCTATATACAGGAAGTAGAAAATAACATGGCTATATACAGGAAGTAGAAAATAACATGGCTATATACAGGGAGTAGAAAATAAATAAAATACAAATCTTTATCAAATAACATGGAAAACAACCACTTTTTGTGCAGTATTAATTTACCATCCTTACAAACCACTTAATGTAAATACACATTACTGTATTGTACATAGGCTGGTCATCTAGGTTTGGTACCTGTAGACTTTCCATCACCATGAAGAAAAACAATGCACAATACAGTAATTGAGTACATTGAGACACCAACTTGTTTGTGATGCGATGATGTGGCTCAGTTGATAGAGCATGGCGTTTGCAACGCTACGATTGTGGGTTCGATTCCCACGGGGGACCTGTACGAAAATGTATGCACTCACTACTGTAAGTCGCTCCGGATAAGAGCATCTACTAAGATGTAGAAGGAATGAACAGACCATTTCTTTTAACACAAAGTAACTGGAACACATATATCAAGCAAGTATTATCATATTAACTGTTTTGTACAGATAATTATCAGACTGAATTTACAAATGCTGGTAAACGCTCAAATACTAATACATTTAGTTAAAACATTTTCACAAAAGTAGTGCACTGGGCCTTTTCTAGTCCTGTATTAGCAGACAGATATAGATGTCTTCAGTGCAGGCAAATTTTTTTATTTCTGCATCGCCCCCCTGACTTCTCTATGTGGCCGTCTATGGAAATTGTCTTTCTGGGCCGGGCATTAGTTAAACTGCAATACCGAAGCAAAACTGTAGGAGCAGTCAAAACCATGCTGGTAGACCTGAAAGATGGTCGATTTACTGGGGTTTTAAATTGTCAGTGGTGAAGTCTTGCTGTATGTTATTCTCGAAGAAGAAAGTTGCTGATAATATAGAGTTGTTTCTGTATGGACAGCCTATGGGAGGGTTTCTAAGTACAAATATTTTTGATCTGTGGTTCAATGAGCGATATACAGTGCATTCGGAAAGTACTCAGACCCCTAGACTTTTTCCACATTTTGTTACGTTACAGCCTTATTCTAAAATTGATTAAATTTGACAAAGCAAAAACAGGTTTTTAGACATTTTTGCACATTTATAAAAAATAAAGAACTGAAATATCACATTTACATAAGTATTCAGACCCTTTACTCAGTACTTTGTTGAAGCACCTTTGATAGCGATTACAGCTGTGAGTCTTCTTGGGTATGACGCTACAAGCTTGGCACACCTGTATTTGGGGAGTTTCTCCCATCCTTCTCTGCAGATCCTCTCAAGCTTTGTCAGGTTGGATGGGGAGAGCCGCTGCACAGCTATTTTCAGGTCTCTCCAGAGATGATCGATTGGGTTCAAGTCCGGGCTCTGGCTGGGCCACTCAAGGACATTCAGAGACCTGTCCCGAAGCCACTCCTGTGTTGTCTTGGCTGTGTGCTTAGGGTCGTTGTGCTGTTGGAAGGTGAACCTTCGCCCCAGTTTGAGGTCCTGAGCGCTCTGGAGCAGGTTTTCATCAAGGACCTCTCTGTACTTTGCTCCGTTCATCTTTCCCTCGATCCAGACTAGTCTCCCAGTCCCTGCCGCTGAAAAACATCCCCACAGCATGACGCTGCCACCACCATGCTTCACCGTAGGGATGGTGCCAGGTTTCCTCCAGACATGACGCTTGGCATTCAGGCCAAAGAGTTCAATCTTGGTTTCATCAGACTAGAGAATCTTGTTTCTCATGGTCTGAGTCCTTTAGGTGCCTTTTGGCAAACTCCAAGCAGGCTGTCATGTGCCTTTTTAGTGAGGAGTGGCTTGCGTCTGGCCACTCTACCATAAAGGCCTGATTGGTGGAGTGCTGAAGAGATGTTTGTCCTTCTGGAAGGTTCTCCCATCTCCACAGAGGAACTCTGGAGCTCTGTCAGAGTGACCATTGGGTTCTTTTGTCATCTCCCTGACCAAGGCCCTTCTCCCCCGATTGCTCAGTTTGGCCGTGCGGCCAGCTCTAGGAAGAGTCTTGGTGGTTCCAAACTTCTTCCATTTTAGAATGATGGAGGCGACTGTGTTCTTGGGGACCTTCAATGCTGCAAAAATTTTTTGGTACCCTTCCCCAGATCTGTGCCTCGACACAATCCTGTCTCGGAGCTCTACGGACAATTCCTTCGACCTCATGGCTTGGTTTTTGCTCTGACATGTACTGTCAACTGTGGGACCTTATATAGACAGGTGTGTGCCTTTCCAAATCATGTCCAATCAATTGAATTTACCACAGGTGGACTCCAATCAAGTTGTAGAAACATCTCAAGGATGATCAATGGAAACAGGATGCACCTGAGCTCAATTTCGAGTCTCATAGCAAAGGGTCAGAATACTTATGTAAATAAGATCATTCTGTTTTTAATGTTTCATAAATGTGCTAAAATTTATAAAAACCTGTTTTTGCTTTGTCATTATGCGGTATTGTGTGTAGATTGATGAGGAAAAAATGTAATTTAATCAATTTTTGAATAAGGCTGTAACGTAACAAAATGTGGAAAAAGGGAAGTGGTCTGAATACTTTCCGAATGCACTGTAAGCATTCATGGTAAAGGCTGGAATGGAATTAATGGAACGGAGTCAAACATGTAGTTTCCATATGTTTGATGTCTTTGACACCGTTCCATTGAATCCATTTCAGGCATTACATTGAGCCCGTCCTCCTATAGCTCCTCCCACCAGCCTCCACTGGTATTTATAGAGCTCTGATCAGGACGACAATTGATTACAGGTGTATAGTTTATGGAACAGCGGCGAAGACTTTGCTTCAGAGGCTGGACAGAATCCAGTAAATAGCTTTAAGGATATTCATTGGTGCGTTTAAATCAACATCTGTATGTGCCTTACTGGTGGAGGCAGGTGAGATGCCTTTGGATATACGGTGTAAAAAATGGTCATTAGCTTATTGGGTTGAAAGGCTGTGAGGTTGAGCATCCCACTGCTACTGTTCTAGATGACTGTTGGGAATATACTAGTAGACAAGGCAGTGGTTTTGGTTGGACAGTTGTAAAGCTTGCTGATGAGAGTGGTTTGAGGGAGTTGGAGGTTGGCCCTTCTGTGGTGATAGGGGATGTTCCTCCGTGGTTACTACCGGATCCTGTTGTTGATCTAACCTTGGTTGAAAAAATAAAAGGTTGGTCAGAAGTCAGTGATATAGTGAAACTGGTTGACCATTAAATTGGTAGAAGTTTTTATGCATTTTTACCGCTTTTCACAGATGGATCCAAGGATCCAAAGACCCAGATAGTGGGCGCACAGGGGAAGGCATTTACATTCCTGAATTTGATGTGCAGACATGTAGAAGACTAACAGATTAACTGTCGGTATACCCAGTTGAACTGTTGGCGATAGTAGTTGCCCTCCAGTGGGTGGAGGACGCTCAACCTGTCAGAATTATAGTATGCTCAGATTCCTAGTCTGTGTTGAATTAATAGTTTATCATCTGGCAAATATAATAGGAGTGACCTACTATTGGAGGCATTCATGTTAATATGGAGAATCAAGAGATGTGTAGTAGTGAGATTCTGCTGGGTCCCAGCTAGGGCTGTTACGGTGACCGTATTACCGCCACACCGGCGGTCACGAGTCATGACGGCAGTCAAATTCCACATGACCGTTTAGTCATGGTAATTAGGCTTCTCCAAGCTCTGATGCTGCTGGTGGTCATTAGTAGCCTACCGAACATGCTAACTGCCTGGTACTCAGCTCTCTGCTGTCCCTCTAATCACTCTGATATCAATGCAAGTGTTATAAAATCAAATCAAACACTTCATGAGAGCCCATGAGCTCATGTTGCACAACATTTGTATAGATTATGCAATTGCGTGTGAAAACAGAGTGATGGCCTCTATTAAAAAGAGGAGGATCCCATCAGCTTTCTATAGACTAGGCCTAATATATTTATTTCTCAGCTTTCCTAATATTAAGCACATTGCTTCTCTTCACAACAGGAGTATAGCCTACCTGGCTGGCATGAAAATTAACCACTGGAAAAGCGTCCTCCATTTGCTATTTAAGTGCATAGATGACGTATTTTTTTTCCCCCTGCCCCTGTTTCGAGGTGCATGATAATGGTCCATTGTAAATCAAAAACAAATTTCACACATATATTATTTAGAATATGTAAAGACAAGATTAAATCAATATTATTCTACCACTTGTGAATGATGAATTATCACTTGTGAATGATGTATTATCACTTGTGAATGATGTATTATCACTTGTGAATGATGTATTATCACTTGTGAATGATGTATTATCACT
Organism: Coregonus clupeaformis; assembly: GCF_020615455.1. Lineage (NCBI taxonomy): Eukaryota > Metazoa > Chordata > Actinopteri > Salmoniformes > Salmonidae > Coregonus > Coregonus clupeaformis. Next base: position 64,021,501 of record NC_059208.1, on the reverse strand, counting down.
TGTGAATGATGTATTATCACTTGTGAATGATGTATTATCACTTGTGAATGATGTATTACCACTTGTGAATGATGTATTATCACTTGTGAATGATGTATTATCACTTGTGAATGATGTATTATCCCTTGTGAATGATGTATTATCACTTGTGAATGATGTATTATCCCGTGTGAATGATGTATTATCACTTGTGAATGATGTATTATCACTTGTGAATGATGTATTATCACTTGTGAATGATGTATTATCACTTGTGAATGATGTATGATCCCTTGTGAATGATGTATTATCCCTTGTGAATGATGTATTATCACTTGTGAATGATGTATTATCCCGTGTGAATGATGTATTATCACTTGTGAATGATGTATTATCACTTGTGAATGATGTATGATCCCTTGTGAATGATGTATTATCCCTTGTGAATGATGTATTATCCCTTGTGAATTATGTATTATCCCTTGTGAATGATGTATTATCACTTGTGAATGATGTATTATCCCTTGTGAATGATGTATTATCCCTTGTGAATGATGTATTATCCCTTGTGAATGATGTATTATCCCTTGTGAATGATGTATTATCCCTTGTGAATGATGTATTATCCCTTGTGAATGATATATTATCACTTGTGAGTGAAGCCCAGCTTGTGTGCAGTAAAGGAAGAAACAGCGCATGCCTTTTTTTGGCGACTTCTTCAAATCATAGTCGCACACCTCATGTAGCCTAGCCCATAGGCCTATACAGTGACTTCGGAAAGTATTCAGACCCCTTGACTTTTTCCACATTTGGTTACGTTACAGCCTTATTCTAAAATTGATTAAATAAAAAATGTTCCTCATCAATCTACACACAATACCTCATAATGACAAAGTGAAAAGAGGTTTTTAGATTTTTTTTTGCAAAAAATAAAAACTGAAATACCTTATTTACATGAGACTCGAAATTGCTCTCAGGTGCATCCTGTTTCCATTGATCATCCTTGAGATGTTTCTGCAACTTGATTGGAGTCCACCTGTGGTAAATTCAATTGATTGGACATGATTTGGAAAGGCATACACCTGTCTATATAAGGTCCCACAGTTGACAGTGGATGTCAGAGCAAAGGGCCTTGGTCAGGGAGGTGACCAAGAACCTGATGGTCACTCTGACAGAGCTCCAGAGTTCCTCTGTGGAGATGGGAGAACCTTCCAGAAGGACAACCATCTCTGCAGCACTCCACCAATCAGGCCGTTATGGCAGGGTAGTCAGGATGGAGGGAAATATGAACGGAGCAAAGTACAGAGAGATCCTTGATGAAAACCTGCTCCAGAGCGCTCAGGACCTCAGACTGGGGCAAAGGTTCACCTTCCAACAGGTCAACGACCCTAAGCACACAGCCAAGACATCGCAGGACTGGCTTCGGGACAAGTCTCAGAAGCCAGAGCCTGGACTTGAACCCGATCCAACATCTCTGGAGGGACCTGAAAATATCTGTGCAGCAACGCTCCCCATCCAACTTACAGAGGTTGAGAGGATCTGCAGAGAAGAATGGGAGAAACTCCCCAAATACAGGTGTGCCAAGCTTGTAGCATCATACCCAAGAAGACTCGAGGCTGTAATCACTGCCAAAGGTGCTTCATCAAAGTACTGAGTAAAGGGTCTGAATACGTATGTAAATGTGATATTATTATTATTATTATTATTATTTGTATAAATGTGCAAAAAAATCTAAAAAACAGTTTTTGGTTTGTCATTATGGGGTATTGTGTGTAGATTGATGAGAGCGAAAACGATTTAATCTATTTTAGAATAAGGCTGTAAAGTAAAGAAATGTGGAAAAAGTCAAGGGGTCTGAATACTTTCCGAATGCACTGTATGTTTTGATAAGGTTTGTATCACAACCAAAGTGGCCAAATAACTTCTTAAAATTAAGCACATTAATCCACTTTAAAACAGGTGTAGAGCCTAACTGGCATACATATGCAGCACGTGAATTTCAAGTTTGGGGAAGATAATTTTCACCATAAAACTGCACATTTATAATAAAAGCATTACATGCATAATGGCATTTGCCATTTGCTATGTTTGGAATATTTATTTCTCACACAGAATAGAATAGGTCAACATTTTGTACTATGGGGGATAGTAGATTGACATAGGCTAGTGCTTTTGCTGTTCGTTAGGCCGACTCATCTTGTTGGCTGATGAAAAGTAAATGTGGACAGTTCTTCCAATATCTTCAATATACGCCTCAGAATTGGATAAGGACGGGCGCAGTTGCATCCCCGATGTGTCGGTCTTCACTTGTAGCCTGTGAGAAAGACCTGATCACGTGACGGGCATTGGCTAATAAGAATTGAGCTAACTGTGAGAGCCATGTCGGTGAGAGGTGCTTCGGAGCACGCAGCCAGGAGAAGGGAATTATAATGATTAAATTCGGCACAATGGCCACTGGCCGAGAAAGGCATGGATTTCTTTAGGGGGCATTACGGCCACACAAAGGGGATGCCACCGGGAAAAATCGAGGCATTATCAGGTGCTTGTTAAATTGTGAATGAGAGACTGATGAGGTGTGTACAGCCTGCGCAAAAAACAAAGCAGAGCTCATGCCTTTCATGTGACTTTTTTCAAGTCATCATTAGAGTCGCATCTTGAAGCCTTAGAATGTATTAAAAATCAAAACATATAGCCCAGCATTTGTATCACAACTAAAGTTCCATAAATAACTCTAAATTAAGCATATAGGAGTACCTGTTTCTTTGTTAACTGCTCAACACAGAATAGCCGCAGGTGCTCACTCCCTCAAATCGTTTGGAGAAAATATCCTTTCTATTTTATTCAGCTATGTTCAATTGTATTCTTCATACAATAAAATAATGCCATGGAATTCTAAGCAAATCTTGTCTGCTAAATGAACTAGTGTAGCCCACAGCCATTTGGCATAGCCAGATCAGGGCCTAACATAAGAACAACTCAGAGTATGCTATTCTGTTCTTCTGAAATATACTATATATTTTTTCATATCATGTTTCTTTAGACCTGTCTAAAATAAATAATGGATTTATTGTGATGGTGTAGACTATATTATGTAGATGTTGCAAAGGTCTGCTTTAGTGGCTTGTAGGCTATGCGTGGAAGCCAGGAGATGCTAAATGTGTTTATGTTAATTAACGGTCAATTACCGTGAGACTGGCAGTTATTTGCTTGACAATCACGGGCTGACAAAATGTAATGAACGCCACAGGCCTAATCCCAGCCCATTCGGGTGTGGAAGGGAATGAAATTGTAGACCAGATAGCCAAAAGGGCTTTAAAACTAGATATAATTGATATTCATGTTCCACTGGATAGAGGTGAGGCCAAATGTAAGATCAGCTATTTTGATAGATGTGTGGCAGAAGAGATGGGACTCTGAGCCCAAGGGCCGGCATTAATATGCCCTCCAAAGGGTATTTTAGAAGTTAGTAGGGTTCTTTTTTTTTATTTTCTCAGAAGTACTGAGTTAGGTAAGAGGATTTAGAAAATGTGGAGCTAACGTTGTAAACCATGATCGACCATACACTCCAGCACAGTAGGTGGCGGCATGCACGGGAAACGTTTGTTTGCGGACCGCCATTATATCATAGAAGAAGAAGAAGATCAGCTCGCTACAAGAAGTGAAGATGGCGACTGCCTACGAGAGGTTCAATTTGTAAGTATTGTTCTTCACTTTTAAATGTATTAAAACGATACCAATCATGTATAAGGAATATCGGTCGACATTTGTCATGATTGTCAAAAGTCGGGTTGACATTAGCTAGCTGGCTTGCTGAATGTTAGTTAAGTCAACAGCTATCTTGGTGAATGCTAGCCAAGGCAACAACCAATGGTCATGCAGTCTAGTAGAACTCGCTTAGCTTGCTTAAAGGGTAACTCTCAACCCCAATTTCAGCCTTTTCCGAACCCCTTCAAATGTTCAAAAATGCATTCAGTTGAGAAGTTGTGGGTGGGAGTAGTTGTACCTTATCCCAACACTTTCTCACTAAAGCATACTTACCAGAAGTATCTAATGGCATGCTCTGATAATAAAATGATGTGCATCACGAGCAAATATGTCTCTGAACAGTTGGCTCACAGTGGTAAACTCTAATCCCCCCGTAGGGTGCAAAACAAATCATTGAAATGTGGATTCACATTTATGGCGTTATTCTGTTGGGAAGAAAAGTGCAATCATCACCTCGAAAATAAAGATTAGGGTCTCAATTCAATCCAACCCGCAGTGCAGTATTTACCCAGTATCTCTTTTTCCAATGGTCAAATTAACTCACAGATTAGTCTTGGGTTCTCTATAAAAACCTACAACTACTACCAGGGCGACCCCTCTCACAGATATGCTTTTACTTTTCAGAATTAGAAGTGTGGGCACAGGATGGATATTGTAAATAAAGGAGACATTTTTTTTTATCTGCCCCCAACCTGTTTTCAGAGCATTTAGTATTATTCTGTACGTAAATCCGAGATGGTCCATTTAGTATGATACAGTATGTTACATTTCGTATGGTATGTATTAATTTGTGAATGTCCATCATCCATTTCGTATGATATGTTTACGAATTGCAATTTGTACAATATGTTACGGGGCGGCAGGAGGCCTAGCTGTTAAGAGCGTTTTTCCAGTAACCGAAAGGTCACTGGTTCGAATCCCGAACCTGCTTGGTGAAAAATATTTAGATGTACCCTTGAACAAGGCACTTAACCCTAATTACTCATTTAAGTCGCTCTGGATAAGAGCGTCTGCTAAATGACTAAAATATCAAATATGTTACGAATTCCAATTTGTTGTTGCCAACGTTAGCTAGGTGGCTAACGTTAGCGGGATTAAGATTAGTGGTTAAGGTTAGTAGTTAGATTAAAGGGCTAGGGGAAGGGTTAGCTAACATCCTAAGTAGTTTCAAAGTAGCTAAAAAGTAATTTGTTTCAAAGTTGCTAAAGTTGTCCGTGATGAGATTCGAACACGCAACCTTTGGGTTGCTAGATGTTTGCGTTATACGCCCACCCATCCACCCCTGACCAACCACACTCCTTTCGGTTTTGCCTTAAGTAACCATACCAACCGTAACATGTCATACTAATTAGAGTGGCCTGGATTTACGTTTACTATGTCACGTCTAGTCTATGAGACCAGGCTGCTGCCACCATTAAACTATGAGCCAACTGTTTTAGCAGACAGCGGTTGGGAAAAAATCCAACGCGTTGACATGACCACCATTGTCATCTATTTCTTGTTACGATTGATTGAGGCTATGAATATAAACGTATCATCCTCAGCCTACATGATTTTGTTCTTGATATGTGTGGAAATGTGCCTTTTTGAATGTTGTGTAACATCAGTAGTCTAGTCAAGGAACCATCATGCAAAATATATTGGCACACTCCACTTACCAAGACCTTTGCCAAGTAAGGTGCACTGTCACCAGCACATCTAGAAGGGAGTTTATTTCATACTGAATCCCTCCCTTGAGATGACGTAGGTGCCATTACGTCACGATTTCAATGGTAGAGTTGAACCGCTACGGGCAAAAAGAGCTACATTTACTATTAAAAGACCAAAATTAGGGCTGTCAAAAATAGCGCGTTAACGACGTTAATTAGTTGTTTGCTGTTAATTACGTCAATTTTTTTAACGCATTTCACGCATGCGCAGTGTGACAAATTATTCAGGTCAGGAAAGTGGTTGGGAGCTAGAGGCGAGATGGAGCAAGGTGAGCCTATTGACGGATACAAATATAAAAAGAATGATGATGGTACAGTTAACAAGTACAAGGTTATTTGCAAGATTTGTAAGAAGGAGTTTCAATTTCACCGGAGCTGTTCAAGCTTGAAGTACCATGTCAACGCCAAACATGCGTTTGCTGGGCCGTCAGATTCAGCAAGTGGTTTGCGCCAGACCACGCTGAATGTTTGCAGGCAATTAACAAAATCAACCTCAGATAATTTGACCAACACAATAGCAAAATGGATTGCAAAGGATTGTAGACCCATTAGCATTGTAGAAGACTCAGGTTTCCTTGATGTTTTGCAAGTGGCGTCTCAAGACTCATTCTATAAGCCACCGTCAAGAGCCACAGTTATGAAGAAAATCCACGAGCTCTATGAAAACGAAAAAGAAAAAAGGAAAGAGGTCTTGGCTCAAGTAAATCATATCGCCCTGACAGGAGACCATTGGACATCAGTGAGTAACAACAATTACCTCGGAGTAACTGCACATTTAATCAGTGACACGTGGGAACTTAAGTCTTTTGCGCTGACTATATTAAAAACTGAGGAGCGTCATTTTGCGGAGGCTTGTAAAGAACAGTTCCTGTCTGTTGCACGTGAGTGGGACATCGTATGCATTTCAGAAAAAAAATGGTTAGGATTCAGGTGTAATTGCAAATAGTGATTAATCATGATTAATCCACTGAAAATTCTGATTAATTTGATTAAAAATTTTAATCATTTGACAGCCCTAACCAAAATATATCACTTTTGCAACGAACTGTCAAAATGAAGACCAGTATTGACATGTTTCACTATAACTAAGCACAAAACATCTGGTTTTCCATGGGAAAAAAAAGTGTTTTTCATAAAAGTTACTCTTTAACCTGAGCTAGCTATATAACAATATATTTGTCTAGCTAGCTAATGAAGAAATCCCATTTAATGTTGCATGAACATTTCAGTTTAGTGGCCAGCTAATTAGCTCATCTTGTTGCAAAAAAAAACTTTAATTGTCTGGTTGGCTTGTTTGCTACCAGGTAGTCAAGTCATATGGATAAGCAGCATATGATAACAATTTGACCAGAGAACTGTCCAGGCAAACAGAACTAGGGTTTTATCACTCCCAAATTCTGCATTTTCTTTGTTGAAATGTTGTCCTGTAAGCTCAGTTCTATGTGCCATCTCAGCTGTAGTGTGTGTGACCCTTTGCAAGAACTATTGGGCAACTGAATACCTGACTGAGTTGTCATGTTCTCAAACCAAGGAAATGGGGGCAAGTCAGTAGTAGATGTATTAACATAAAGTACTGCTGATGAATCAGAGATGGCGCCGGTAGCTCGTTGAGAATAACCAAGCCTATGTGACAAGTGCAATACCCATGGGCCATGAACCGGGTCTAACCTACTTTTGGTTGTTGAATTCAGTCACAACTTCACGTCAAGTTATGCAAGCAGACAATATAATAATAATAATAATACCAGTAATTATTATAATTAAAGTTTTATTACGCTTTTCATTATACAGAATCTCAAAGCGCTTGTTAAGCGGCAGGTAGCTTAGTGGTTAAGAGCGTTGTGCCAGTAACCGAAAGGTCGCTGGTTCTAATCCCTGAGCCGACTAGGTGAAAAATCTGTCTATGTGCCCTTGAGCAAGGCACTTAACCCTAATTGCTCCTGTAAGTCGCACTGGATAAGAGCGTCTGCTAAATGACTAAAATGTAAAAATTATATAGGCTACAACATCAGCTAGATCAAGTCTGTTGGAGTGCTTCTAGATCAAGTCTGAGTGCTTCTAGATCACGTCTGTTTGAGTGCTTCTAGATCACGTCTGTTTGAGTGCTTCTAGATCACGTCTATTTGAGTGCTTCTAGATCACGTCTGTTTGTTCTCTCACGTCACCCCGCTCCTCCGCACACTCCACTGGCTTCCAGTTGAAGCTCGCATCTGTTACAAGACCATGGTGCTTGCCTATGGAGCTGTGAGGGGAACGGCACCTCCGTACCTTCAGGCTCTGATCAGTCCCTACACCCAAACGAGGGCATTGCGTTCATCCACCTCTGGCCTGCTGGCTCCCCTTCCTCTGCGGAAGCATAGTTCCCGCTCAGCCCAGTCAAAACTGTTCGCTGCTCTGGCACCCCAATGGTGGAACAAGCTCCCTCACGACGCCAGGACAGCGGAGTCACTCACCACCTTCCGGAGACATTTGAAACCCCACCTCTTTAAGGAATACCTGGGATAGGATAAAGTAATCCTTCTACCCCCAAAAAAAAAAAAAAAAAAAATTGTAAAGTGGTTATGCCACTGGCTATAAGGTGAATGCACCAATTTGTAAGTCGCTCTGGATAAGAGCGTCTGATAAATGACGTAAATGTAACGTAAATGTTTGAGTGCTTCTAGATCACGTCTGTTTGAGTGCTTCTAGATCACGTCTGTTTGAGTGCTTCTAGATCAAGTCTGTTGGAGTGCTTCTATACTGAACAAAAATATAAACGCAACATGTAAAGTGTTGGTCCTATGTTTCATGAGCTGAAATAAAAGATCCCAGAAATGTTTTATACGCACAAAAAGCTTATTTCTCACAAATGTTGGTCACAAATCTGTTTACATCCCTGTTAGTGAGCATTTCTCCTTTGCCAAGATAATCCATCCACCTGACAGCTGTGGCATATCAATAAGCTGATTAAACAGCATGATCTTTACCAGTGGTGTAAAAAGTACCCAATTGTCATACTTGAGTAAAAGTAAAGATACCTTAATAGAAAATGACTCAAGTAAAAGTGAAAGTCACCCAGTAAAATCCTACTTAAGTAAAAGTACTTGGTTTTAAATATACTTAAGTATCAAAAGTCAATGTAATTGCTAAAATATACTTAAGTATCAAAAGTAGAAGTAAAAGTATAAATTATTTCAAATTCCTTATATTAAGCAAACCAGACGGCACCATTTTCTTGTTTTATTTTTTTACGGATAGCCATGGCCGCACTCCAACACTCAGACATAAATTACAAACGAAGCATTTGTCTTTAGTGGGTCCGCCAGATCAGAGGCAGTAGGGATGACCAGGGATGTTCTCTTGATAAGCGTGTGAATTAAACCATTTACCTGTCCTGCTAAGCATTCAAAATGTAACAGGGTACTTTTGGGTGTCAGGGAAAATGTATGGAGTAAAAAGTACATCATTTTCTTTAGGAATGTAGTGAAGGAAAAGTAAAATTTGTCAAATAGTAAAGTACAGATACCCCAAAAAACGACTAAAGTAGTACTTTCAAGTATTTTACTTAAGTACTTTACACAGGTGCACCTTGTGCTGGGGACAATAAAAGGCCACTCAAAGATTTGCAGTTTTGTCACACAACACAATGCCACAGATGTCTCAAGTTTTGAGGGAGCGTCCAATTAGCATACTGACTACAGGAAGGTCCACCAGAGCTGTTGCCAGATATTTGAATGTTCATTTCGCTACCATACGCCGCCTCCAACGTCGTTTTAAAGAATTTGGCAGTATGTCCAACCGGCCTCACACCTGCAGACCAACGCAAAACCACACCTGCCCAGGACCTCCATATCCGGCTTCTTCACCTGCGGGATCGTCTGAGACCAGCCACCCGGACAGCTGATGAAACTGTGGGTTTGCACAACCGAAGAAGTTCTACTTTCAGGAAACCGTTTCAGGGATTCTCCTCAGCTTGCTCGTCGTCCTCACCAGGGTCTTGACCTGACTGGAGTTCGGTGTTGTAACCGACTTCAGCGGGCAAATGCTCACCTTCGATGGCCACTGGCACGCTGGAGAAGTGTGCTCTTCACGGATTAATCTCGGTTTCAACTATAGCTCTCCAGATGGAGGGTTGACGGACCACGTGTTTTATACCGTAGCCTATCAGTGCAGTATTTTACTCTGTGGGTGGTTAAGTGCGTTGCTCAAGGCCACAACGGCTCAGTTGTCATTATCGTAAGTTCATGGTCTGCCTGTCTGCCCTGTAATAAACCTCAGGATTGTCACGTCTCTGTAATGTGCTGCATCTCAGGCGGCAGACAGCCTTTCTGTTACGGTGTGCTCCTGGCTGACCCAAGATCAGCATCTAGGGGAAACTTCACCCTACTCCGCCACATACTTGAACCTCTCCATTATTCCCTTCCCACAGGCACACTACCCCAGAGAAGTTCTACATTGAGGCCTGTGATGACGGGGCCGATGCAGTCCTGGCCATCGACAGGGTGTCCAATGAGATGACCCTGACTGGTAAGACTCAGTACACACCGTAGCGAAACGTTTTGCAACAAAAAACAAGCATTTGTTATTGGATGAATTCAGGTAGGTTCCAAGAGAGGGTTTATAGCTTCCTAATGGAGTTCCTGAAGTGCGGAAGTTGTGAATAATGAATGTACCCTTAAAACCTACAACTGCATAAAGTGCTGGCAAAGTTTAGCGCACCACTCCGTCTAGCTCAGCAAAAGATCTAGGTCTACAACTGAAGATGACCTATTGTGGATCAGTACAGTAGATGGATGTGTGTGTGGTCTGTACAGTAGCTGGATGTGTGTGGTCAATACAGTAGCTGGATGTGTGTGGTCAATACAGTAGCTAGATGTGTGTGGTCAATACAGTAGCTGGATGTGTGTGTGGTCAATACAGTAGCTGGATGTGTGTGTGGTCAATACAGTAGCTGGATGTGTGTGTGGTCAATACAGTAGCTGGATGTGTGTGGTCAATACAGTAGCTGGATGTGTGTGGTCAATACAGTAGCTGGATGTGTGTGTGGTCAGTACAGTAGCTGGATATGTGTGTGGTCAATACAGTAGCTAGATGTGTGTGTGGTCAATACAGTAGCTGGATGTGTATGTGGTCAATACAGTAGCTGGATGTGTGTGGTCAATACAGTAGCTGGATGTGTGTGTGGTCAGTACAGTAGCTGGATGTGTGTGTGGTCAATACAGTAGCTGGATGTGTGTGGTCAATACAGTAGCTGGATGTGTGTGTGGTCAATACAGTAGCTGGATGTGTGTGTGGTCAATACAGTAGCTGGATGTGTGTGGTCAATACAGTAGCTGGATGTGTGTGTGGTCAATACAGTAGCTGGATGTGTGTGTGGTCAATACAGTAGCTGGATGTGTGTGTGGTCAATACAGTAGCTGGATGTGTGTGTGGTCAGTACAGTAGCTGGATGTGTGTGTGGTCAATACAGTAGCTGGATGTGTGTGTGGTCAATACAGTAGCTGGATGTGTGTGTGGTCAATACAGTAGCTGGATGTGTGTGTGGTCAATACAGTAGCTGGATGTGTGTGTGGTCAATACAGTAGCTGGATGTGTGTGTGGTCAATACAGTAGCTGGATGTGTGAGATCAGTACAGTAGCTGAATGTGTGTGTGGTCAGTACAGTAGCTGAATGTGTGTGTGGTCAATACAGTAGCTGGATGTGTGTGTGGTCAATACAGTAGCTGGATGTGTGTGTGGTCAATACAGTAGCTGGATGTGTGTGTGGTCAATACAGTAGCTGGATGTGTGTGTGGTCAATACAGTAGCTGGATGTGTGTGTGGTCAATACAGTAGCTAGATGTGTGTGTGGTCAATACAGTAGCTGGATGTGTGTGGTCAATACAGTAGCTGGATGTGTGTGTGGTCAATACAGTAGCTGGATGTGTGTGGTCAATACAGTAGCTGGATGTGTGTGGTCAATACAGTAGCTGGATGTGTGTGGTCTGTACAGTAGCTAGATGTGCGTGGTCAATACAGTAGCTGGATGTGTGTGTGGTCAGTACAGTAGCTGGATGTGTGTGTGGTCAATACAGTAGCTAGATGTGTGTGGTCAATACAGTAGCTGGATGTGTGTGGTCTGTACAGTAGCTAGATGTGTGTGGTCAATACAGTAGCTGGATGTGTGTGTGGTCAATACAGTAGCTGGATGTGTGTGGTCAATACAGTAGCTGGATGTGTGTGGTCAATACAGTAGCTGGATGTGTGTGGTCTGTACAGTAGCTAGATGTGTGTGGTCAATACAGTAGCTGGATGTGTGTGTGGTCAATACAGTAGCTGGATGTGTGTGGTCAATACAGTAGCTGGATGTGTGTGGTCAATACAGTAGCTGGATGTGTGTGGTCTGTACAGTAGCTAGATGTGTGTGTGGTCAATACAGTAGCTAGATGTGTGTGGTCTGTACAGTAGCTAGATGTGTGTGGTCAATACAGTAGCTGGATGTGTGTGTGGTCAATACAGTAGCTGGATGTGTGTGGTCAATACAGTAGCTGGATGTGTGTGGTCAATACAGTAGCTGGATGTGTGTGGTCTGTCAGTAGCTAGATTGTGTGGTCAATACAGTAGCTGGATGTGTGTGTGGTCAATACAGTAGCTGGATGTGTGTGGTCTATACAGTAGCTGGATGTGTGTGTGGTCAATACAGTAGCTGGATGTGTGTGGTCTGTACAGTAGCTAGATGTGTGTGGTCAATACAGTAGCTGGATGTGTGTGTGGTCAATACAGTAGCTGGATGTGTGTGGTCAATACAGTAGCTGGATGTGTGTGTGGTCAATACAGTAGCTGGATGTGTGGGTGGTCAGTACAGTAGCTGGATGTGTGTGTGGTCAATACAGTAGCTGGATGTGTGTGGTCTGTACAGTAGCTGGATGTGTGTGTGGTCAATACAGTAGCTGGATGTGTGTTAATCATTGTGATTAGAGAGTGTTTATCCTGTATCTTGTTTCTTTAGGGAAGAAGGATGTTCCTCCGTCAGCTAACACCAGGCCCATCTGTGGCATCATGGGGACCATCCGCCTGGTGGCAGGTAGGCACCACAGCCTGACACAACACTGGACTGGTCCTTATCTTGTCACACAGGATGTAGGCCTACCACTCGGTGCGTCCCAACAATATCTCCTTTCTCCTGAAATGTGGAATCGTTCACTAATTCCCGCAAATCTAAAAACATCAGATTGGTGGAGGCATGGGCTAGAGCAGGGGTGTCAAACCAATGTTTTTTTTTTTCTTCTACTAACTACAGTGGGGAAAAAAAGTATTTAGTCAGCCACCAATTGTGCATGTTCTCCCACTTAAAAAGAGGAGAGAGGCCTGTAATTTTCATCATAGGTACACGTCAACTATGACAGACAAAATGAGAGAAAAAAATCCACAAAATCACATTGTAGGATTTTTTATGAATTTATTTGCAAATTATGGTGGAAAATAAGTATTTGGTCAATAACAAACGTTTCTCAATACTTTGTTATATACCCTTTGTTGGCAATGACACAGGTCAAACATTGTCTGTAAGTCTTCACAAGGTTTTCACACACTGTTGCTGGTATTTTGGCCCATTCCTCCATGCAGATCTCCTCTAGAGCAGTGATGTTTTGGGGCTGTCGCTGGGTAACACAGACTTTCAACTCCCTCCAAAGATTTTCTATGGGGTTGAGGTCTGGAGACTGGCTAGGCCACTCCAGGACCTTGAAATGCTTCTTACGAAGCCACTCCTTCGTTGCCCGGGCGGTGTGTTTGGGATCATTGTCATGCTGAAAGACCCAGCCACGTTTCATCTTCAATGCCTTTGCTGATGGAAGGAGATTTTCACTCACAATCTCACGATACATGGCCCCATTCATTCTTTCCTTTACACGGATCAGTCGTCCTGGTCCCTTTGCAGAAAAACAGCCCCAAAGCATGATGTTTCCACCCCCATGCTTCACAGTATGTATGGTGTTCTTTGGATGCAACTCAGCATTCTTTGTCCTCCAAACACGACGAGTTGAGTTTTTACCAAAAAGTTCTATTTTGGTTTCATCTAACCATATGACATTCTCCCAATCCTCTTCTGGATCATCCAAATGCACTCTAGCAAACTTCAGACGGGCCTGGACATGTACTGGCTTAAGCAGGGGGGCACGTCTGGCACTGCAGGATTTGAGTCCCTGGCAGCGTAGTGTGTCACTGATGGTAGGCTTTGTTACTTTGGTCCCAGCTCTCTGCAGGTCATTCACTATGTCCCCCGTGTGGTTCTGGGATTTTTGCTCACCGTTCTTGTGATCATTTTGACCCCACGGGGTGAGATATTGCGTGGGGCCCCAGATCGAGGGAGATTATCAGTGGTCTTGTATGTCTTCCATTTCCTAATAATTGCTCCCACAGTTGATTTCTTCAAACCAAGCTGCTTACCTATTGCAGATTCAGTCTTCCCAGCCTGGTGCAGGTCTACAATGTTGTTTCTGGTGTCCTTTGACAGCTCTTTGGTCTTGGCCATAGTGGAGTTTGGAGTGTGACTGTTTGAGGTTGTGGACAGGTGTCTTTTATACTGATAACAAGTTCAAACAGGTGCCATTAATACAGGTAATGAGTGGAGGACAGAGGAGCCTCTTAAAGAAGAAGTTACAGGTCTGTGAGAGCCAGAAATCTTGCTTGTTTGTAGGTGACCAAATACTTATTTTCCACCATAATTTGCAAATAAATTCATAAAAAATCCTACAATGTGATTTTCTGGATTTTTTTCTCTCAATTTGTCTGTCATAGTTGACGTGTACCTATGATGAAAATTACAGGCCTCTCTCATCTTTTTAAGTGGGAGAACTTGCACAATTGGTGGCTGACTAAATACTTTTTTTCCCCACTGTATGTGTAGAAATGATAATGGGCCTACATTCAGGAATTTTATTGACTTTGTACAGCTCGCTAATAATCACCGAAATGAAAGCTAGACAGTCAGGGAGCATCAAATACCAAAAGTGATGGATAGATGACTTTTTAGCAAATTTGTACGGCGAGGAAATATAATCAGTTTTAAGTGTGGCCCTCCGGACCTCGTTGAAGACCGAATGCGACCCCCAGGGCAATCTGAGTTTGACACCCCTGGGCTAGAGGGAGTTTCCACCGTATTTCTTATACCAGTCATTACCTTTCAAATCAGTGAAGGGAATTGAACAAGTGAACACTTGGGGAGAAAGGAGATTATCGGAACGTAACCCTTGTCCCTACAGGATGTACCCCTGTAACTAACACGTTACTGTTTTAAATAGGGTGTTGACCAGGCTGACGTTAACTGTGGTTTCCCCTCTCACAGGGATGTACCTGATCGTCATTACCAAGAAGAGGAATGTGGGCAGCCTCCTGGGTCACGCTGTGTGGAAGGCTGTGGATTTTGATGTCATCTCTTACAAAAAGACGGTGCTTCACCTCACTGAGAACCAGGTGACAAACACACTCATACACTTTTTGGGATATATATATTATTTTTTATATATTTTTTTACACTACAGTTGGAAACAGAGGGGGAAGACAGGCAAATGAGAGACCAGTAGGAAGGGTGGATGTGGCGATTGAACCCAGTCTGTGGTGGGTTGTGACTAGCCGGGAGTGTTACCGCTAGACCACGGGGTTCTGCACTGTATTTTCAGAAGTTTTACGCTTCCTATTCTAATACTCAGTCGGATGGTTCTGTTTGAAACTCTTCCTAGTTACAGGATATCTATTCACTGATAGCTGTTGCTTGTTATCAATCCATCCATATCTGTGACTTTGCATTGTGTCAATACGCAGGGAGAATCTCCTTTCAATCTATCCTAGTGTTTGACAGGCAGTAGGGAAAGCACACTGCCATGGAAACAGTAGCTTTGACCTAGAGGGGACCTAGCTACAGTAGCGTTAGTACAGCTAACAGACAGTAGCTTTGAACTTTAGCTAACAGACAGTAGCATTGAACTAGAGGACCTAGCTACAGTAGCTATGGTACAGCTAACAGACAGTAGCTTTGAACTTTAGGGGACCTAGCTACAGTAGCGTTAGTACAGCTAATAGACTGTAGCTTTGAACTAGAGGACCTAGCTACAGTAGCGTTAGTACAGCTAATAGACAGTAGCTTTGAACTAGAGGACCTAGCTACAGTAGCGTTAGTACCGCTAATAGACAGTAGCTTTGAACTAGAGGACCTAGCTACAGTAGCGTTAGTACAGCTAATAGACAGTAGCTTTGAACTAGAGGACCTAGCTACAGTAGCGTTAGTACAGCTAACAGACAGTAGCTTTGAACTAGAGGACCTAGCTACAGTAGCGTTAGTACAGCTAACAGACAGTAGCTTTGAACTTTAGGGGACCTAGCTACAGTAGCTAACAGACAGTAGCTTTGAACTAGAGGACCTAGCTACAGTAGCGTTAGTACCGCTAATAGACAGTAGCTTTGAACTAGAGGACCTAGCTACAGTAGCGTTAGTACAGCTAACAGACAGTAGCTTTGAACTAGAGGACCTAGCTACAGTAGCGTTAGTACAGCTAACAGACAGTAGCTTTGAACTTTAGGGGACCTAGCTACAGTAGCTAACAGACAGTAGCTTTGAACTAGAGGACCTAGCTACAGTAGCGTTAGTACCGCTAATAGACAGTAGCTTTGAACTAGAGGACCTAGCTACAGTAGCGTTAGTACAGCTAACAGACAGTAGCTTTGAACTAGAGGACCTAGCTACAGTAGCGTTAGTACAGCTAACAGACAGTAGCTTTGAACTAGAGGGGACCTAGCTACAGTAGCGTTAGTACAGCTAACAGACAGTAGCTTTGAACTAGAGGGGACCTAGCTACAGTAGCGTTAGTACAGCTAACAGACAGTAGCTTTGAACTAGAGGGGACCTAGCTACAGTAGCGTTAGTACCGCTAACAGACAGTAGCTTTGAACTTTAGGGGACCTAGCTACAGTAGCTAACAGACAGTAGCTTTGAACTAGAGGACCTAGCTACAGTAGCATTAGTACAGCTAACAGACAGTAGCTTTGAACTTTAGGGGACCTAGCTACAGTAGCTAACAGACAGTAGCTTTGAACTAGAGGACCTAGCTACAGTAGCGTTAGTACAGCTAACAGACAGTAGCTTTGAACTAGAGGGGACCTAGCTACAGTAGCGTTAGTACAGCTAACAGACAGTAGCTTTGAACTAGAGGGGACCTAGCTACAGTAGCTAACAGACAGTAGCTTTGAACTAGAGGGGACCTAGCTACAGTAGTGTCAAATCCAATGTTAAGTAAATTCCAAGAATTCAATTCCCAATTCAATATTATCCCCAAGAATTCTACAAATTCCAATTTGAAATCAATTCCTTCAGGCTTTCAGGCTTATCATTTCAGTGTTCAGAAATATTCAAATTGTTAACATTTATTTAAAACAAATCCTGCAGTCAATGTTTGATACTAAGTGCTTTACTGTAACTGGGAAATGTGCAAAAGTAGTGCACTATAAAGGGAATAGGGTGTAATTTGGGACGCAACCTCAAGTCATTGTATCTGTTTAGAGATGCACCACAAGTCATTGTATCTGTTTAGAGATGCACCACAGGTCATTGTATCTGTTTAGAGATGCACCACAGGTCATTGTATCTGTTTAGAGATGCACCACAGGTCATTATATCTGTTTAGAGATGCACCACAGGTCATTATATCTGTTTAGAGATGCACCACAGATCATTGTATCTGTTTAGAGATGCACCACAGGACATTGTATCTGTTTAGAGATGCACCACAGGTCATTATATCTGTTTAGAGATGCACCACAGGTCATTGTATCTGTTTAGAGATGCACCACAGGTCATTATATCTGTTTAGAGATGCACCACAGGTCATTGTATCTGTTTAGAGATGCACCACAGGACATTGTATCTGTTTAGAGATGCACCACAGGACATTGTATCTGTTTAGAGATGCACCACAGGTCATTGTATCTGTTTAGAGATGCACCACAGGTCATTGTATCTGTTTAGAGATGCACCACAGGTCATTGTATCTGTTTAGAGATGCACCACAGGTCATTGTATCTGTTTAGAGATGCACCACAAGTCATTGTATCTGTTTAGAGATGCACCTCAAGTCATTGTATCTGTTTAGAGATGCACATCAAGTCATTGTATCTGTTTAGAGATGCACCACAGGTCATTGTATCTGTTTAGAGATGCACCTCAAGTCATTGTATCTGTTTAGAGATGCACCACAAGTCATTGTATCTGTTTAGAGATGCACCACAGGTCATTGTATCTGTTTAGAGATGCACCACAGGTCATTGTATCTGTTTAGAGATGCACCACAAGTCATTGTATCTGTTTAGAGATGCACCACAGCACACAGTCAGAACAACGCTTGCTAACAGCACAGCTTACTAAAGGTCACAGTGAATTTCCTTTGTTATGGAAAATGGAAGTTGTCACACACTCTTTACTTGATACGTAAAGAAAGACTTATATATTTTCTTATTAGAATTATCAGTGAAAGTTTTGGTCTAAAATGCCTCAGGTGTTTTAATACTTCATGTTTTCGATGAGTGCCGTGGGTGGAGTGGAAATTTAGTTTGGAGGTATTAGAAACCATGTGTGATTCCAAATGGCACCCTATTTCCTATACTGTGCACTACTTTTGACCAGAGGCCAAAAGTAATGCCCTATATAGGGAATAGGGCACCATTTGGAACACAAGACTTGCATTTTAATGTATTTGGCCGTCAGTCATCTTGAGGAGAGAGACACTGCATTCACTGGCAAAAACAGGATACAAAGTGCTGACATAATGCAGGGAAGCAGCTGCAGCCTCGTATGGAGTGAGGCGGTATAGGGTCAATCCCATTTGCATCCTCTCTCCTCTCCTTCTCTTCAAAACACATTGGAGAAGACCTTAGTTTCAAGTTTTAATGTCAAATGCTCAAGTACAGTGAAATGCCTTTCTTGCAAACTCAAAACACAACAATGCAATAATGAATAACAATGTATTACTATAAAAAAATAACACGAGAAATATGAAATACACAGGAAATACACAGGAAATATTTAAAAAGTAAGTTCCAATACCATATTTACATGTGCAGGGGTACTGGCGTGATGGAGGTAGATACAGTGTATTCGGAAAGTATTCAGACCCCTTGACTTTTTCCACATTTTGTTACGTTACAGCCTTATTCTAAAATATATAAAAAAAATTCCTCATCAATATACACACAATACGTCTGGAGCAAAAACAGGTTTTTAGAAATGTTTGCAAATGTATATAAAAATAAGAAAATGGTAATATGACATTTTAAGTATTCAGACGCTTTACTCAGTACTTTCTTGCCGCACCTTTGGCAGCGATTACAACCTCAAGTCTTCTTGGGTATGACGCTACAAGCTTGGCACACCTGTATTTGGGGAGTTTCTCCCATTCCTCTCTGCAGATCCTCTCAAGCTCTATCTTGTTGGATGGGGAGTGTCGCTGCACAGCTATTTTCAGGTCTCTCCAGAGATGTTCGATCGGGTTCAAGGCCGGGCTCTGGCTGGGCCACACAAGGACATTCATAGACTTGTCCCGAAGCCAGTCCTGTGTTGTCTTGGCTGTGTGCTTAGGGTCTTTGTGCTGTTGGAAGGTGAACCTTCGCCCCAGTCTGAGGTCCTGAGCGCTCTGGAGCAGGTTTTCATCAAGGATCTCCTGAGTGGCGCAGTGGTCTAAGGCACTGCATCGCAGTGCTAACTGTGCCACTAGATCCTGGTTCGAATCCAGGC
Source organism: Coregonus clupeaformis (assembly GCF_020615455.1). NCBI lineage: Eukaryota > Metazoa > Chordata > Actinopteri > Salmoniformes > Salmonidae > Coregonus > Coregonus clupeaformis. Next base: position 64,002,310 of record NC_059208.1, on the reverse strand, counting down.
TCTGTTGCAGCCGGCCGCGACCGGGAGATTCATGGGCGGCGCACAATTGGCCCAGCGTCGTCCAGGGTAGGGGAGGGAATGGCCGGCAGGGATGTAGCTCAGTTGATAGAGCGATGGCGTTTGCAACGCCAGGGTTGTGGGTTCGTTTCCCACGGGGGCCAGTATAAAAAAAAATATGTATTCACTAACTGTAAGTCGCTCTGGATAAGAGCGTCTGCTAAATGACTAAAATGTAAATGTAAATGTAATCTCTCTGTACTTTGCTCCGTTCATCTTTCCCTCGATCCTGACTAGTCTCCCAGTCCCTGCCGCTGAAAAACATCCCCACAACATAATGCTGCCACCACCATGCTTCACCGTAGGGATGGTGCCAGGTTTCCTCCAGACGTGACGCTTGGAATTCAGGCCAAAGAGTTCAATGTTGGTTTCATCAGACCAGAGAATCTTGTTTCTCATGGTCTGAGAGTCTTTATGTGCCTCTGGCAAACTCAAAGCTGGCTGTCATGTGCCTTTTACTGAGGAGTGGCTTCCGTCTGTCCACTCTACCATAAAGGCCTGATTGGAGTGCTGCAGAGATGGTTGTTCTTCTGGAAGGTTCTCCCATCTCCACAGAGGAACTCTGGAGCTTTGTCAGAGTGACCATCGGGTTCTTGGTCACCTCCCTGACCAAGGTCCTTCTCCCCCAATTGCTCAGTTTGGCCGTGCGGCCAGCTCTAGGAAGAGTCTTGGTGGTTCCAAACTTCTTCAATTTAAGAAGGATGGAGGCCACTGTGTTCTTGGGGACCTTCAATGCTGCAGAAATGATTTGGTACCCTTCCCCAGATCTGTGCCTCGACACAATCCTGTCTCGAAGCTCTATGGACAATTCCTTAGACCTCATGGCTTGTTTTTGCTCTGACATGCACTGTCAACTGTGGGACCTTATATAGACCGGTGTGTGCCTTTCCAAATCATGTCCAATCAATAGAATTTACCACAGGTGGACTCCAATCAAGTTGTCGAAACATCTCAAGGATGATCAATGGAAACAGGATGCACCTGAGCTCAATTTCGAGTCTCATAGCAAAGGGTCTGAATACTTATGTAAGTAAGGTATTTGTTTTTAAGTTTTAAGAAATTTGCTAAAATTATTGGGTATTGTGTGTAGATTGATGAAGAAAACAATTATTTTAATAAATTTTAGAACAAGGCTGTAACGTAACAAAATGTGGAAAAAGTAAAATGGTTTGAATACTTTCCGAATGCACTGTATGTATACGGGTAAGGTGACTGACTATGCAACAGGATATAAGATAAACAGAGTAGCAGCAGCTTGTATGTGAGTGGGTTGTGTAGAGTCAGTATAAATGTATGTGCATATTATGTGCGAGTGAGAAAATTGAGTTTGTGTGTGAGTATGTGATGATGTAGGACCCTGTGAGTGTGCATAGAGACAAATACTGAAAGAAGAGGGGAGGAACCTTGGACCTTCTCCTCCGATACTGTTGAGAAGGAGACAAGCAGGTGGGACGTGAGGGATCACGGAAAGACACATTGAGAAGTGCACACTTTGGTAGAAAGGAGAAATTGTGGTCATAGCTGTAGTCATTCATGTCCGTCTTGTCTCGCTCTCTCTCTCTCTCTCCACCCATCCAAAATGCATCAGAAGGGGATAATTTCTGTATTTTGCAAGTTCCATATCTTGGATACTTGATTACTGACAAGCAAAAATCAATGGACTAATGAAACAAATACCAAAATATGGCTTTCCTTTAGACATCGGCTGCGTCCCAAATGTCACCTGCATCACATAGGGAATAGGGTGCAGCCATTTGGGACGCAGAGATCATTAGAAGTTGTGCACTAAACTCTGGGAGGGAGGTGAAGTGGACAAGGTTTAGAATGAAACCCATCAACTCGGAGGGCTATTGTAATATGTAAGAGATGATTTCAACCGTGCATAACAAGGCCCCATTTTGAAACCACCAGGGCTGTAATAGTACTTCAGAACATCTGATGCCGTTCAGATTTATTTTAGCCAGATTTATTTAATTTGTTTATAGGTCACCTAGTAAGATTATTGTCAATGTTTCTAAATAAAGCATGCTGTTTAATTTCATATGAAAAGTCCCTGGCTTAACAGCCTCTCTTTTCACACACACACACACACACAACTCCTACACAAAACGGCAAACTGCACTGTCATGAGTTGTGCCCAACCAGCTAAAATCTATTTTCTCCCATCCAGACGCATGACAACAAGACATTCCTGTCCATGATTAACAACGTGCTGACTACAGATGGATTCTACTTCTGCACTGACTATGACCTGACCCACACCCTCCAGAGACTGGCCAACGTCAGCCACGACTTCCAGGAGATGAGCCTGCTGGAGAGGGTAGGAGAAGAGGGGGGAGGGAGAGAGGGAGAGAGAGCGTGAGGAGGGGAAAGAGAGAGAGGACAAGAGAGAGGAGGAGAGAGAGGGGGAGAGGGTGTGTGAAAAGAGGGTAGGAGAAGAGGGGGGAGGGAGGGAGGGAGAGAGAGCATGAGGAGGGGAGAGAGGGGAGGAGAGGGAGAGGGGGAGAGGGTGTGTGAAAAGAGGGTGGGGGTGTGGAAGGGAAGAGAGAGAGGAGAGCGAGGAGGTGTGGAAGAGGGTAGGAGGGAGGAGGGGGTGAGATGACTATTGTTTCTCTGAAACAAAGACCCTGTCCAGAAACAACCCTAGACCCAACCTAACCCTCGAGGCTCTTGTGCAGACCTGGAAAGATTGATAGAGGTAGACAGTTTACCATACTGCTCATATCCAGAGGGCAAGGTGCAGCTACCACCATATTGCTTATAACTAACCGATTCTTTCAAATCTACATGAAGTGATTATTTTAGGAGCATAACAGTTGTTTTTGGACAGGGCCAGAGTTTTCTCCTATTGCATACCAAGCTAGTCAATCACAATGGCTTAGATGATGATATCCCTCTCTCATCCATATTGGAGGAGTGTCACTGTGGTGTTTGGGCTCCTGCCATTCATGTTAACCACACTAGTCACCTTGCCCTCGTGTACACACACACACACAGAAGCATTTACTCACGTAAACACACACACACACACACCACTGTCTGCTCAAACTGATGGAGATAATTTACTGCAGGCTGATTGACAGATACAGTGCCTTCAGAAATTATTCACACGACTTTACAAAGATACAGCCGCCCTTCCTAACTTAGTTGCCGGATGGGAAGGAAACCGCTCAGAGATTTCACCATAAGGCCAATGGTGATTTTAAAACAGAGTTTAATGGCTTTGATAGGAGATAACTGAGGATGGATCAACAGCGTTGTAGTTACTCCACAATACTAACATAAATGACAGAGTGAAAAGAAGGAAGCCTGTACAAAATAAAAAATATTCCAAAACATGCATCCTGTTTGCAACTAGGCACTAAAGTAATACTGCAAAAAAATATGGCAAAGCAATTAACCTGTCCTGAATACAAAGTGCTATGTTTGGGGCAAATCCAACACATCACTGAGTACCACTCTTCATATTTTCAAGCATGGTGGTGGCTGCATCATGTTATGGGTATGCTTTTCATCGACAAGGAATAGGGAGTTTTTTAAGATAAAAATAAATGGAATAGAGCTAAACACAGGCAAAATCCTAGAGGAAAACCTGGTTCATTCTGCTTTCCACCAGACACTGGGAGACATAATCACCTTTCAGCAGGACAGTTAGCTAAAACACAAGGCCAAATATACACTGGAGTTGCTTACCAAGACGACATTCTCAGTGGCCTAGTTACAGTTTTGACTTAAATCTGCTTGAAAATCTATGGCAAGACTTGAAAATGGCTGTCAAGCAACAATCAACTTGACAGAGCTTAAATCGTTTTTTAAAAAGAATGACGAGCAAATCTTGTATAATCCAGGTGTGCAAAGCTCTTAGACTTACCCAGAAAGACTCACAGCTGTAATCGCTGCCAAAGGTGATTCTAACTTGTATTGACTCATGCGGTTGAAAACGTATGTAATCAAGAGATAGTGTTTTCCCCCCATTAATTACACAAAATGTTAGTATTTTTTAAAAACTTTTACATTTGTTTTTTTTTGTAGATCGTTGACCAAAAATGACAATTCAAATCAATTATAATCCCACTTTGTAACACTAGAAAAGGGTTGTGAATACTTTCTGAAGGCACTATAGATTGAGGGATTAATTTATTGAGTCTGTGATTGACTGATTGGTTCTCCTGTTTCTAGGCAGATCAGAGGTTTGTGTGGAATGGAAGCCTCCTGAGAGAGTTCCTTGCACAGCCAGAGGTGAGTGTGATGATATGCCTTATAACACATTACACATGTCCACAGCCTTCCTCCTTTGTTTCTTATTCTAATGTACCAGAGGTAAGTGTATTAGAATATGGACAAGATAACGTCAACCTTACCCCTCCAAAATTAACTATATTTGTTTGAACAATAACTATAGATGACCACAGCCTTCCTCCTTTGTTTCTTATTCTAATGTACCAGAGGTAAGTGTATTAGAATATGGACAAGGTAACGTCAACCTTACCCCTCCAAAATTAACTATATTTGTTTGAACAATAACTATAGATGACCACAGTCTTCCTCCTTTGTTTCTTGTTGAATGTATCCAGTTTAAATGTGATATTTTCTTCCCTTTTCAGCTTCACAAGTTTGCGATCCCTGTTGTCCATGGATGTATCCTTTGCATGGTCTTGCTCTGCTCCCACCGATCTTAGTGTAGTAGTAATCAGAACGTTGAGTTTGAATGGGTCTCTCTGAGTGTTCCAATAACCAATTTCAACTCAATGCAACTTAAATCATTCCCTCAGGGGGCACTTTAGGTAACCGTCGCCAGGAAATAAATAATAACATCCTCTGCTTAGAGTACAAGAACAATAACATCCTCCACTTAGGTTACGTCCCAAACGGCCATCAGTCACTGGCTATCCCCTATATAGTGCACTACTTTTGACCAGACTATATAGGGGATAGGGTGCAGTTTGGGACACAGACTTAGGTACAGCTTGGCCTATGGGCTGATGCTGTAGCAGTGTATTATGTGAGGTCCTTGATGAGCCTGATCCAGTCGTTGTGATGAAGCCGTGCCGTGTCAACGGGAAGATCTTTGAATGGATCCTCATATCCAGAAGGAGCTGCTTCAGGGCTGGGGTCAGGTACTACGTCAGAGGTAAGACACATGGCCACGTCCCAGTTGGCACCCTGTTCCCTATGTTGTGCACTACTTTTGACCAGGGCTCATAGGGCCCTGGTCTAAAGTAGTGCACTATATAGGGAACAGGGTGCCAATTGGGTACGCAGCCATTGTACTGTACTGAGCAGCATTACTGGCATGTTGAATCGGTAATGGCCCCGTGGACATGCGTAATCATTCTCTCATTATCATTATTCGTTTTTTTTCCTCAGGTATCGATTCTGAGGGCCACGCTGCTAACTTTGTGGAGACGGAGCAAATAGTCCTGTACAATGGAGGGAGGGCTTCATTCGTACAGGTGAGTTTGAAAAGTAGAAGTAGTAGTAGCAGTAGAAGTAGCAGTAGTAGTAGAAGTAGTAGTAGTAGACGGTGGTGGTAGTAGACTGCAGTAGAAGTAGAAGTAATAGTAGTAGTAGTAGCAGTAGTAGTAGCAGTAGTAGTAGCAGTAGTAGCAGCAGTAGTAGTAGCAGTAGTAGTAGTAGTAGTAGTAGCAGTAGTAGTAGTAGTAGCAGTAGTAGTAGTAGTAGTAGCAGTAGTAGTAGTGATAGTAGTAGCAGTAGTAGCAGCAGTAGTAGTAGCAGTAGTAGTAGTAGTAGCAGTAGTAGTAGCAGTAGTAGTAGCAGTAGTAGTAGTGATAGTAGTAGCAGTAGTAGCAGCAGTAGTAGTAGCAGTAGTAGTAGTAGTAGTAGCAGTAGTAGCAGCAGTAGTAGCAGTAGTAGTAGCAGTAGTAGTAGCAGTAGTAGTAGTAGCAGTAGTAGCAGTAGTAGTAGCAGTAGTAGCAGTAGTAGTAGTAGCAGTAGTAGTAGTAGTAGTAGTAGTAGTAGTGATAGTGATAGTAGTAGTAGTAGTGATAGTAGTAGTAGTAGTAGTAGACTGTTGTAGTAGTAGTAGTAGTAGTAGTAGTAGTAGTAGACTGTTGTAGTAGTAGTAGTAGTATAAGTAATAGCAGTAGTAGTAGTAGTAGTAGTAGACTGTAGTAGTAGACAACAGCAATAGTAGTCGTAGAAATAGTAGTAGTAGAATTAATAGTAGTAGTAGTTGTTTCCAGTTATTGAATAGGCTCTGAACCAATCCAGAGAAATAAGAGCGTTTTTAAAGTTTTTTTTCAGATAATGTTTGTTTCCCTCCACAGACACGAGGCTCCATGCCCTTCTTCTGGTCTCAGAGGCCCAACCTGAAATACAAGCCCAAACCACTGATCAGCAACAACACCAATCACGTAAGGGATTTTACATCTTCTGTTTCCCTCTTTCTATTGCATTACAGTACAACAGGTCAAAGGTTAGGTAAACCCACTCTGTGGATCTTTTGTCTACCAAATCATCAATTAACGCATTTTTCCCCAACTGTCTTCATAGATGGATGGCTTCCAGAGGCATTTTGACTCCCAGGTCCTCATCTATGGAAAGCAGACCATTCTGAACTTGGTAGGCCCCTCCATTTTTTTTTTAAAGCCTCACAATGGCTAACATCACTTTGTCACATAATTGTGAGAGAGACGCATTAGAGAGATGGATATAAGATTGTGTTCTTTTTCCTCCAGGTCAATCAGAAGGGTTCAGAGAAGCCCCTGGAACAAGCCTTTGCCAAGATGGCGTCTGGCTTGGAGAACGGCATGATCAAGTAGGAACAGACCACCGCTCTCCTGAACACTCACCCATCTGGCTTAGCATTTTGAGTGATTTATACCTTTTTAGATGGGCGGCAGGTAGCTTAGTGGGTAAGAGCGTTGTGCCAGTAACCGAAAGGTCGCTGGTTCTAATCCCCGAGCCGACTAGGTGAAAAATCTGTCGATGTGCCCTTAAGCAAGGCACTTAACCCTAATGGCTCCTGTAAGTCGCTCTGGATAAGAGCGTCTGCTAAATGTAAAAATGATGAGGATGGATGGATGGATGGATGAATGGATGGATCTAGTGTATTCATGCTGTTTCTATTGGCTGCAGGTACGTAGCATTTGACTTCCACAAGGAGTGCAGCCGGATGAGATGGGATCGTCTGAATATCCTGGTGGACAATGTAGCTGAGACACAAGATGAATACAGGTATTTCTCCCTATTGACTCCTTTTTAAATAGCTGCTAGTCTACACCCACAACCATACAAGACTCCAGTTAAGTTCCTTAGCAAGAGGATAGGCATATGAACACAAAGGAGAGGGTCGTTTTCATTCTTTCTACCCTTTTATCTCTGGTCTGTCTTCAGGGTAACATACCTGTGATTACATTACGGTAGTCAGTCTGGTCTGTCTTCAGGGTAACATACCTGTGATTACATTACGGTAGTCAGTCTGGTCTGTCTTCAGGGTAACATACCAGTGAGTACAGTAGTCAGTCAGTGACGTCTGAAAAACCTCCGGGCATATGTGTTCAGGCTTGCATCCCAAATGGAACCCTATTCCATACATAGTGCACTAGTTTTGACCAGGGCCCAAGTAGACAAATCAAATCAACTCAAATTATATTTGTCACATGCGCCGAATACAACAGGTGTAGACCTTACAGTGAAATGCTTACTTACAAGCCCTTAACAACAATGCAGTTTTGAGAAAAATAAGTGTTAAAGTATTTACTAAATAAACTGGAGAAAAAAAAGAGCAACAATAACATAACAGTAACGGGGTGTCAATGCAAATATCCCGGGTAGCCATGATTAGCTGTTCAGCAGTCTTATGGCTTGGGGGTAGAAGCTGTTAAAAAGCCCTTTGGACCTAGACTTGGCGCTCCGGTACCGCTTGCCGTGTGGTAGCAGAGAGAACAGTCTATGACTAGTGTAGCTGGAGTCTTTTGGCAATTTTTTGGGCCTTCCTCTGACACCGCCTGGTATTGAGGTCCTGGATGGCAGGAAGCTTGGCCCCAGGCGGTGATGCAACCTGTCAGGATGCTCTCGATGGTGCAGCTGTATAACTTTTTGAGGATATGAGGACCCATGCCTAATCTTTTCAGTATCCTGAGGGGGAATAGGCGTTGTCGTGCCCTCTTCACGACTGTCTTGGTGTGTTTGGACCATGATAGTTTGTTGGTGATGTGGACACCAAGGAACTTGAAACTCTCGACCCGCTCCACTACAGCCCTGTCGATGGTAATGGGGGCCTGTTTGGCCCTCCTTTTCCTATAGTCCACGATCATCTCCTTTGTCTTCATCACGTTGAGGGAGAGGTTGTTGTCCTGGCACCACACTGCCAGGTCTCTGACCTCCTCCCTATAGGCTCTCATTGTTGTCAGTGATCAGGCCTACCACTGTTGTGTCGTCGGCAAACTTAATGATGGTGTTGGAGTCGTGCTTGGCCATGCAGTCATGGGTGAACAGGGAGTACAGGAGGGGACTGAGTACGCACCCCTGAGGGGACCCCTTGTTGAGGATCAGCGTTGCAGATGCATTGTTACCTACCCTTACCACCTGGTGGCGGCCCGTCAAGAAGTCCGGGGGCGACAGGTAGCTTAGTGGGTAAGAGCGTTGTGCCAGTAACCGAAAGGTTGCTGGTTCTAATCCCCAAGCTGACTAGGTGAAAAATCTGTCGATGTGCCCTTAAGCAAGGCACTTAACCCTAATTGCTCCTGTAAGTCGCTCTGGATAAGAGCGTCTGCTAAATGACTAAAATGTAAATGTAAATGTAAAGTCCAGGATCCAGTTGCAGAGGGAGGTGTTTAGTCCCAGGGTCCTTAGCTTAGTGATGAGCTTTGAGGGCACTATGGTGTTGAACACTGAGCTGTAGTCAATTAATAGCATTCTCACGTAGGTGTTCCTTTTGTCCAGGTGGGAAAGGGCAGTGTGGAGTGCAATAGAGATTGCGTCATCTGTGGATCTGTTGGGGCGGTATGCAAATTGGAGTGGGTCTGGGGTTTCTGGGATAATGGTGTTGACGTGAGCCATGACCAGCCTTTCAAAGCACTTCTTGGCTACAGACGTGAGTGCTACGGGTCGGTAGTCATTTAGGCAGGTTAACTTGGTGTTCTTCGGCACAGGGACTATGGTGGTCTGCTTGAAACATGTTGGTATTACAGACTCGGTCAGGGACATGTTGAAAATGTCAGTGAAGACACTTGCCAGTTGGTCAGCGCATGCTCGGAGTATATGTCTTTGTAATCCGTCTGGCCCTGCGGCCTTGTGAATGTTGACCTGTTTAAAGGTCTTATTCACATCGGCAATGGAGAGCGTGATCACACAGTCGTCCGGAACAGCTGGTGCTCTCATGCATGCTTCTGTGTTGCTTGCCTCGAAGTGCGCATAGGCTCGTGTCACTGGGCAGCTCGAGGCTGTGCTTCCCGTTGTAGTCCGTAGTAGTTTGCAAGCCCTGCCACATCCGACGAGCGTCGGAGCCGGTGTAGTAGGATTCAATCTTAGTCCTGTATTGATGCTTTGCCTGTTTGATGGTTCGTCGGAGGGCATAGTGGGATTTCTTATAAGCGTCCGGGTTAGAGTCCTGCTCTTTGAAAGCGGCAGCTCTACCCTTTAGCTCAGTGCAGATGTTGCCTGTAATCCATGGCTTCTGGTTGGGGTATGTACGTACGGTCACTGTGGGGACGATGTCATCGATGCACTTATTGATTAAGCCGGTGACTGATGTGGTATACTCCTCAATGCCATCGGATGTGTTCCGGGAACATATTGCATTCTGTGCTAGCAAAATAGTCCTGTAGCTTAGCATCTGCGTCATCTGACCTGCTGTTCTATCTTGCCGAGGCACAGAAAACCCTGCCAGCTGTATGTTATCCATGTTGTTGTTCAGCCACGACTCGGTGAAACATAAGATATTACCGTTTTTAATGTTCCGTTGGTAGGATAGTCTTGATCGGAGCTCATCCAGTTTATTCTCCAATGATTGCACGTTGGCCAATAGGACGGATGGTAGAGGCGGGTTACCCACTCGCCGACTAATTCTTACAAGGCACCCGACCTAGGTCCCCTATATCTCTGTCTCTTTTTCATGCGAATGACGGGGATTTGGGTGAAGTAATCCTTCGCGTCCGACTCGTTAAAGAATAAATCTTGGTCCAGTACGAGGTGAATAATCACTGTTCTGATATCCAGATGCTCTTTTCGGTCATAAGAGACGGTGGCAGAAACAATTATGTACAAAATAAGTTACAGACAACGCGAAAAAACACACACACAATAGCACAATTGGTTAGGAGCCCGTAAAACAGCAGCCATCTCCTCCGGCGCCATTATATAGGGAATAGGGTGCCATTTGGGACACACCCCCTAGCCTTGTCTTTATTATAAATGGACCCCTCTGTTGTCTCCCTGCAGCGGAGGGCTAGGTGGTGTCCCGTCGTTACAGTGCTGTTACTGGCTCTCTCCTAGCCTCGTCTACTGACCCCTCTGTCTCCCTGCAGTGGAGGGCTAGGTGGTGTCCCAACGTTACAGTGCTGTTACTGGCTCTGAGGATGTGTGTTCTCCTAGCCTCGTCTACTGACCCCTCTGTTGTCTCCCTGCAGCTACTTCATGGTTGACACGGAGGGGAAGGTGTTGTCCCAGCAGAAGGGGACGTTCCGCAGTAACTGCATGGACTGTCTGGACCGCACCAACGTCATCCAGAGCATGCTGGCCCGCCGCTCCATACAGTCCCAGCTACAGGTAGGAAGTCCTCCAGAGCTGGCCCGCCGCTCCATACAGTCCCAGCTAACAGGTAGGAAGTCCTCCAGAGCTGGCCCGCCGCTCCATACAGTCCCAGCTACAGGTAGGAAGTCCTCCAGAGCTGGCCCGCCGCTCCATACAGTCCCAGCTACAGGTAGGAAGTCCTCCAGAGCTGGCCCGCCGCTCCATACAGTCCCAGCTACAGGTAGGAAGTCCTCCAGAGCTGGCCCGCCGCTCCATACAGGTCCAGCTACAGGTAGGAAGTCCTCCAGAGCTGGCCCGCCGCTCCATACAGTCCCAGCTACAGGTAGGAAGTCCTCCAGAGCTGGCCCGCCGCTCCATACAGTCCCAGCTACAGGTAGGAAGTCCTCCAGAGCTGGCCCGCCGCTCCATACAGTCCCAGCTACAGGTAGGAAGTCCTCCAGAGCTGGCCCGCCGCTCCATACAGTCCCAGCTACAGGTAGGAAGTCCTCCAGAGCTGGCCCGCCGTCCATACAGTCCCAGCTACAGGTAGGAAGTCCTCCAGAGCTGGCCCGCCGCTCCATACAGTCCCAGCTACAGGTAGGAAGTCCTCCAGAGCTGGCCCGCCGCTCCATACAGTCCCAGCTACAGGTAGGAAGTCCTCCAGAGCTGGCCCGCCGCTCCATACAGTCCCAGCTACAGGTAGGAAGTCCTCCAGAGCTGGCCTGCCGCTCCATACAGTCCCAGCTACAGGTAGGAAGTCCTCCAGAGCTGGCCCGCCGCTCCATACAGTCTCAGCTACAGGTAGGAAGTCCTCCAGAGCTGGCCCGCCGCTCCATACAGTCCCAGCTACAGGTAGTAAGTCCTCCAGAGCTGGCACGCCGCTCCATACAGTCCCAGCTACAGGTAGGAAGTCCTCCAGAGCTGGCCCGCCGCTCCATACAGTCCCAGCTACAGGTAGTAAGTCCTCCAGAGCTGGCACGCCGCTCCATACAGTCCCAGCTACAGGTAGTAAGTCCTCCAGAGCTGGCACGCCGCTCCATACAGTCCCAGCTACAGGTAGGAAGTCCTCCAGAGCTGGCCCGCCGCTCCATACAGTCCCAGCTACAGGTAGTAAGTCCTCCAGAGCTGGCACGCCGCTCCATACAGTCCCAGCTACAGGTAGTAAGTCCTCCAGAGCTGGCCCACTGCTCCATACAGTCCCAGCTACATGTGTGTGGATGTTATATGCTTATTTTTGCTAGACAGTACACTCCGATGGAGCAGGCAGAGTACCCCATTCTACCTCCATACAGTCCCAGCTACAGGAGTGTGGGAGTTACACATACACTCAGAGGGACCATTTAATGCATAATATGTTAATTTATACAGTCCCAGCCACAGGTAGGAGCTAGGAGGGTTGCACTCATTATCACTTGAAGAAAAGGAAAACCTGCACACTGCTCCGCAGTAGTATTTAAACCCATTATTTCTTGACAGATACTCAGCGACCAGGCAGAGAACCTCAAACCCCCTGGTTTCGCACACTGTGGGAGTTATCATTCTGACAGTTCCATAAGAGAACAAACTAAGAAAGTTATAGGTGGGAGGCAGAGAGTTGAACAAAGGGTTGCTCAAAGACAACCAGTAGCTACTGTTTCACACAGTTGGATACATTATTATTGACAGTTTCTTTTAGAGAACAAGCTGAAAGACTGAGCCCTGTCCCTAGTTCCCTACCTTATCCCCTTCTAAATGGACTTATGTATGCTTGTTTGGTGTTTGTCCACAGCGGATGGGTGTCCTGCATGTGGCCCAGCGGATTGAGGAGCAGGCTGATTTCGAGAAGATCTACAAGAATGGTAAGTGGCCACCCTCTACAGCCCATGAATGGCAGCTACTTTAGGCCTTTTCACACTGCATTCTCTTAGGCCAGGGATATCACTAACCCTGGGTTAAACTTAGCCCCGGGCTAAGGGGGCTGTCAGCCCTGGGCTAAGGGGCTAAGGGGGCTGTCAGCACTGGACTAAGGGGGCTGTCAGCCCCGGACTAAGGGGGCTGTCAGCCCCGGGCTAAGGAGGCTGTCAGCCCCGGCTTAAGGAGGCTGTCAGCCCCGGGCTAAGGGTGCTGTCAGCCCCGGGCTAAGGGTGCTGTTAGCCCCGGGTTAAGGAGGCTGTCAGCCCCGGGCTAAGGGTGCTGTCAGCCCCGGGCTAAGGGGGCTGTCAGCCCCGGGCTAAGTGTAGCGTGTGAACGCAGCTTTTGAGTGTCCTATGAGGTTGATCTGTCTGGTGTGTCACACTGCTCTGCTAATAATGTCTGTCTGTTTTCTGTGCTAGCTTGGGCTGATAATGCCAACGCATGCGCCAAACAGTACGCTGGTACAGGAGCCCTGAAGACTGACTTCACAAGGTATAGAAATGCGTTTCGGTGTGCTGCTGCCTTCAGAAAGTATTGTGTTACAGCCTGAATTCAAATGGATTAAATTTAGATCTTGTGTCACTAGCCTACCCCATAATGTCAAATTATTTTTTACAAATTAATTAAAAATGAAAAGCTGAAATGTCTTGAATCAATAAGTATTCAACCCCTTTGTTATGACAAGCCTAAATAAGTTCAGGAGTAAACATTTGCTTAACAAGTCTCATAATAAGTTGCATGGACTCACTCTGTGTGCAATAATAGTGTTTAACATGATTTTTGAATGACTACCTCATCTCTGTACCCCACACATACAATTATCTGTAAAGTCCCTCGGTCGAGCAGTGAATTTCAAGCACAGATTCAACCACAAAGACCAGGGATGTTTTCCAATGCCTCGCAAAGAAGGGCACCTATTGGTAGATGGTTAAAAAAAAAAAGCAGACATTTGAATATCCCTTTTGAGCATGGTAAAGTTATTAAGTACACCTTGGATGGTGTATCAATACACCCAGTCACTACAAAGATACAGGCATCCTTCCTAACTCAGTTGCCGGAGAGGAAGGAAACCGCTCAAGGAGTTCACCATGAGGCCAATGGTGACTTTAAAACAGTTACAGAGTTTAATGGCTGTGATAGGAGAAAACTGAGTACGGATCAACAAAATTGTAGTTACTCCACAATACTAACCTTTAACTTTTTGTCCTGAATACAAAGTGTTATGTTTGGGGTAAATCCAATAAAACACATTACTGAGTACCACTCTCTATATTTTCAAGCATATTGGTGGCTGCATCATGTTATGGGTATTTTCATTTTTTTTGTAACCTTTATTTAACTAGGCAAGTCAGTTAAGAACAAATTCTTATTTACAATGACGGCCTACACCGGCCAAACCCGGACGACGCTGGGCCAATTGTGCGCCGCCCTATGGGACTCCCAATCACGGCCGGTTGTGATACAGCCTGGAATCGAACCAGGGGGGTCTGTAGTGACGCCTCAAGCACTGAGATGCAGTGCCTTCGACTGCTGCGCCACTCGGGAGCCCGTACCCACTCGGTATGCTTCTAATCGTTAAGGACTGGGGAGTTTCTCAGGATATAAAATCATCGGAATGGAGCTAAGCACAGGCAAAATCCTAGAGGAAAACCTGGTTCAGTCTGCTTTCCATCAGACACTGGGAGATTAATTCACCTTTCAGCAGTACAATAACCTAAAACACAAGGCCAAATATACACTGGAGTTGCTTACCAAGAATGTTCCTGAGTGGCCGAGTTAGTTTTGACTTAAATCTACTTGAAAATCTATGGCAAGACTTGAAAATGGTTGTCTAGCAATTTGACAGCTTGAAGAATTTTGAAAAAAATCATGGGTAAATGTTGCACAATCCAGCTCTTAGAGACTTACCCAGAAACACTCACAGCTGTAATTGGTGCCAAAGGTGCTTCTACAAAGTATTGACTCATGGGTGTGAATGCTTATGTAAATTAGATATTTATGTATTTTATTTTCAATACATTTGCAAACATTTCTACAAACATGTTTTCACTTTGTCATTATGGAGTATTGTGTGTAGATGGGTGAGAGAGAAAAAATCAATTTAATCCTTTTTTTAATTCAGGCTGTAACACAACACAATGCGGAATAAGTCAAGGGGTATGAATACTTTATGAAGGCACTGTATACAGGCCTGCATGTCAGTGTACCTCTGACCTCTGAAATATATACAGGCCTGCATGTCTCCAGAGACTATGCTCGTGTGTTTGGAGGTCAACTGTTGGTTGTGTGGCTTCAATTTGAAGTCACTTTTCTTTCATTTCTATGCAGACTGTCTACATTTTTAATTTACATTTTAGTCATTTAGCAGACGCTCTTATCCAGAGCGACTTACAGTTAAGTGAGTGCATACATTATTTTTTTCATACTGGCCCCCCGTGGGAATCGAACCCACAACCCTGGCGTTGCAAACGTCATGCTCTACCAACTGAGCTACATCCCCTGCCGGCCATTCCCTCCCCTACCCTGGACGACGCTGGGCCAATTGTGCGCCGCCCCATGGGTCTCCCGGTCGCGGCCGGCCACGACAGAGCCTGGATTCGAACCAGGATCTCTAGTGGCACAGTTAGCACTGCGATGCGGCGCCTTAGACCACTGCGCCACTCGGGAGCTAGGTACTAGCTGGTTGGTGGATAATCTCCATGTGGCCATGAGCTGTTGATGGATGTTATTTCTCCTTCAGCAGATTGATGCCATTAGTATTGCTATGTGGACATTAGGGCAGACAGTCTGGCTACTGTCTGCCCTGGGGCGGCAGGTAGCTTAGTGGTTAAGAGCGTTGTGCCAGTAACTGAAAGGTCGCTGGTTCTAATCCCCGAGCCGACTAGGTGAAAAATCTGTCGATGTGCCCTTGAGCAAGGCACTTAACCCTAATTGCTCATGTAAGTCGCTCTGGATAAGAGCGTCTGCTAAATGATTAAAATGTAAATGTAAATGTACTTGCTTGCTGGTGACTGTATCACTCATTGTTGTGTTGACAGTGTCTGTTATTGATGGTTGTTGTTTCCTGTCCTCCGCCAGGACAGGGAAGAGGACCCAGATGGGCCTGGTGATGGACGGAGTCAACTCTGCCATTCGCTACTACAAGAACAACTTCTCTGACGGCTTCAGACAAGTACGTCTGATTTTTTCAGTTTAAAAGCCTAGAAAAAGGGACGTGTTCCTTTTGTGAACTACATAAGGTAGTCACAGCAATAAATAATCAGATATCTACTGTGTAGTTGATACATTTGCTGCTATAGACCAATATCGTTGTCCTCTAAAATCATAATTTTACAAAAACTGAACATAATTCTTCATCCATGTTTTTGTAGAGAGACATGGAGATATTTCGCTGTGTTCTTTTGTCAGTCCTTTAAAGAGTAAATAAAATAGTATTTGTGTTTCTTGTCTCCAGGATTCCATTGATTTGTTCCTTGGAAACTACGCTGTTGATGAAACAGACGGACCCACTCCACTCCGCATCCAGAAGGACTGGAAGTTCCTCACGGTCAGTTGCCTCTCCCCATCTCACAGTAGTAATCAAATCAAAATCAAATCAAAATTGTATTTGTCACATGCGCCGAATACAACCGGTGTGTAGGCCTTTTCAGTGAAATGCTTACTTACAAGCCCTTAACCAACAATGCAGTTTTAAGAAAAATAAGTGTTAAGTAAAAAATAGATAAGTAGAAAATTAAAGAGCAGCAATAAAATAACAGTAGCGAGGCTATGAACAGGGGGTACCGGTACAAAGTCAATGTGCAGGGGCACAGGTTAGTCGAGGTAATTGGGGTAATATCTACATGTAAAGGGATGTATCATAGGGGTGAGAGGTGGGGAGAGGCCTTTTTGGGATGTCCTGGCACCAGTCAGGATGCCAAGACTGATCATCATGTTTTGTGATTCACTTTACACGACTAAATCTCTGGTACTCTCCTCCATTTTAATACAGAGTTCTGCTTTCCCCCCCCCCCCCAAACTACGAATAATATATTTTTGTCATCTTTGTCTTGCAGCTGCCCATCATCATGGTGGTGGCGTTCTCTATGTGTATCATCTGCCTCCTCATGGCTGGTAAGAAAACCACTGTTGATCTCCATCTGACAACCCCTTGTCTAAAGGAACATTTTAGCCTTTTAACTCTAGCCATATTAACCTCGGGACACAAGGGCATGCTAGCTTGTTCTGTTTTTGTCTATATCCTTAAAATGTTTCATCTCTGGTCACAAAAATGTATACATTTGTTATGGTCTCTGACGAGTGTCCCCCTCTGTCTCTTTGTGTCCTTGATATGTGTTGTTCTCTGACGAGTGGTGTCCCCCTCTGTCTCTTTGTGTCCTTGATATGTGTTGTTCTCTGACGAGTGGTGTCCCCCTCTGTCTCTGTGTCCCCCTCTGTCTCTGTGTCCTTGATATGTGTTGTTCTCTGACGAGTGGTGTCCCCCTCTGTCTCTTTGTGTCCTTGATATGTGTTGTTCTCTGACGAGTGTCCCCCTCTGTCTCTGTGTCCTTGATATGTGTTGTTCTCTGACGAGTGTCCCCCTCTGTCACTGTGTCCCCCTCTGTCTCTGTGTCCTTGATATGTGTTGTTCTCTGACGAGTGGTGTCTCTTTGTGTCCTTGATATTTGTTGTTCTCTGACGAGTGGTGTCCCTCTGTCTCTTTGTGTCCTTGATATGTGTTGTTCTCTGACGAGTGGTGTCCCCCTCTGTCTCTTTGTATCTGACGAGTGGTGTCCCTCTCTCTTTCCCAGGTGACACGTGGACTGAGACCCTGGCGTACGTGTTGTTCTGGGGCACTGCTGCTGCAGTCACCGCTGCCGTCATCGTCTTCAACGGCCGTGACTTTGTGGACGCCCCCAAACTGGTGCAGAAAGAGAAGATGGACTGAATGTGTGTTTGTGGAAAGCAGCTCGGCCCAGCGGACTCCTATACCTCTTCATCTTCATCCAACTCTTCTTCCTCCCGGCTGCTTGAGGCTCGGACACTGTACTGACCTGCTGCTCTCCACACTGTCCTCCTAGGCTGCATCCCAAATGGCACCCTATTCCCTATATACTGCACTGGAATAAGGTGCCATTTGGGACAGCGCCATAGAGTTTCCATTGGGGTTTCTACTCTAACCCACTGAAGCCGCTCTGAACTCTACAGTCTCCTATCAGACTCTGGCCTCCTTCACTTCCTTCCTATCCCACATTCCTTAGATCATGATGTATACTGACCTTTTTATTATGTTTAATTTCTCTGTGTTGGACAAGGTTGGTGTACGTTCGGTCAACCTTGGTGATGGTTTAACCAACTGAAGGCATATGGTAATAGTTAGTTATTACAGAGGTCTCAGAAAACTTTTTGATGGCACTTTAGTGAATTGCAGCAGAATTCTTCATTTTCCATGAAAGCAACTTAAAAACAAGACAATGTTCAATATTCTTGTTATACATTAATTAATGGTTTCTTTGGTTTTAACGTTTCTGTTTACTGTAATTATAATGCAGTGATGTCTTTTAAACAATAGAAATCTACAGAGAAACGTTTGGCACTTTCACATGCACTAGAATGACTGGGGTACATCGTTTAGAAAGATAACATGTTTTAGTTGTTCTCTTGAATGTAAGCCTTACTAAATAAGCCTTACTAAACGACTAATTTAAAGAACATCTAAACTAGCTAGTTCTCCTAGAGAAGAATGACATGGGGGTCGGGGGGACAATGTATTCCTATTATGAACTTAAATCATGCAGTAGTATTTATTATGATTTCTATTTTTAAGTAAGGGCTTCTTGCTTGTCTTACCATCTTGTTTTGGCACTTTGGGTGAACATGAAATAAGTTGCACATAGTATGTGATCTGAGCGGTGTGAGATGTTGTTAATTCATTTAAGCAATAAGGCCCGAGGGGGTGTGGTATATGGCCAATATACCACGGCTAAGGGCTGTTCTTAGGCACGACGCAACGCAAAGCCATATACCACAAACCCCCCGAGGTGCCTTATTGCTATTATAAACTGGTTACCAACGTAATTAGAGCAGTATAAAAAAAAAATTTGTCCTACCCATGGTATACGATCTGATATACCACGGCTTTCAGCCAATCAGCATTCAGGGCTGGAACCACCCAGTTTATGATGTTGGTTATAGGGTAGTCACCATATCATAGTTCTGTCCTAATAACCTTGACTTGTCAGTGTTTTCTTGTTGACCTCTCACAGTAATTTGGGATTGTAATGCTCCAGATACAGAATTTAAAACCACACGTTAGACCTCTACTCTTACAAGCTTGCCCCTCCATGATTGAGGGAGTGGACATAACCATTCCTTGTTATCGTGAATATGTTTGAATATGATTTATAATCTTAATGGTTTTCAGGTTTTTTTCCCCAGACTTTCTGTATTCAATAGATTGTTTTGTAGCTCTGAATATTTCCATCTTGCATATGCAGTGTTGAGTACTTATTCTAAATACAGAAGTGGAGGTCATTGCATAAATATTTTTGAACGTAATTGCAATTCCATTGCTCCTTAGAATGTATTATTGTAATCTGCCAGTGATTTACTACAAAATAAGTTTTAGCTCAATTAGAATTATGTTTTAGTTAATATGCTAGAATTAATATTTATTCTAGCTGGGCTGTGGTAACTACAAAGAGGGGAGGACCAACTCAAGCTTGTCTACTTTGATACCGTTATGTCTGTGTTTCCATGAACATATCCTTGTAATTATAGATGCTATATATTTTACAATGAGATTGTACGCTGAGCACTTATTTGCAAAGTCTATACTAAATGTAAAGATCAAGTAGTGATTTTTGTCTGAGTGAGAATTTAGAAATGTTTACCTGATCTTCTGTGTGAGTCAACAGCATTTTAAAGGTGTATGATTTGCCTGGTGAATATTTTTGCTTATATGGGGATTGGAAACAATCTTGAGATTTATGTTTTTAATATTTATCTGACACAGGAGGCTGGTAGCACATTAATTGGGGAGGATGGGCTTGTTGTAATGAGTGGAATGGAACCAAACGTGTTTCCATGGTTTCCATGTGTTTGATCCCATTCCATTCACTCCGTTCCAGCAATTATTATGAGCCGGCCTCCCCTCAGCAGCCTCCACTGCTTTCAGAATATTAGATGTATTTTGGAATATGGTTGTTTCCGTGAATGGATTAATAGTGGTAGTGGATGATTTTTATTTTTTAAATCATATTTTTTTACTCCGTCACCATTCCTTGGTTGGTATTCAAAACCCTGAACATTCCCATATGACCATAATACATGTAACTGGGGCTGCGATGTAGCCTGGTCCCAGATCTGTTTGTGCCGTCATGCCAAATCAATGAGTGACATGGAGTTGGCATGATAGCACAAACAGACTGGAACCCAGGCTAGCTATGAAGACCCTGGCCAGTAAATCAACTTTTGAGGTTAGTTGTAGACTTTTACATTTTGCAATTGTAAGTGGTGGGCTGTTACTATGAAACTAGTTCTCTATCTTCATTGGTTTACCAGAAAGGCCATATTCCCAATTGGTGCGGTATTTTTTTGTTGTTGAAATGACCATTGAATAAAAATAAATAACCAAGTACTGCCACTGGCAAGGACAGGTTACTGAGTGGTTCAGGGGTATGACAGGATCAGTAGCTTGCTACAGTAGTTAGATTGTAAAACTTGACATCAAATGATTATACTTCTAGCCAATCAGATGGAAATAAGTAAACACTATAGTGAAAGATGTAAGATCTAATTCACAATGTCATTGAGAGGGCAGTTGCAAATGTGCTATTTCATCATGAATGGTCATATACTCGAATAGGTCATCCTACCTGTCCCTAGCCCAATATTGGACTAAAGGAGCTTAACATTACTCCTTAGTCCAAGGACTTTACATGTTCTGTTTAAAGGGCAAATTGGCTCTGGACGCAAAAACAGCCAAATACTCCCTCTAAACGTGAATCGATTCTCAATGGCTGTACGGTTATAGAAACTTAAATCCCTCTACTTTCATATCACATCAAAATAATTTCACTAATGCAAAATACACACTTTACTGTACACCGTTTTAACAGTTGCAGCCAACAGTAATGTTCAGTGACACGTTTGTGGCGTCTGTCTTCCGTTTACACAGGTGTTCAGAGACGCAGATAGCTAATTACCAAAGGTAGTCCACTCTGTCTTCCATTTGTGAGCTGTAACATGGAAATACGGCCAGTGGGAAGCCTCATTTTTTAAAACAATTATTTCTCGCTGATATGAAAGATAAGGTCCTTATGCTTCCATAACCATACTGCAAGCGATGCATGTTAATGTTCAGACCGAGCGTCGTGGCTCTTAACAAAACTGCCCCCCTACAGAAGACTCCTTTGTCCAATGACTCTTATGTGTTAATGTATTTGAACTAAGTCATGATCAAGGGCTAACCTATCCCCAATGTCCTAGGACTAGGTGATGACCTTGCTGTGAATAAAATTAAACTGTCAATTTACACATAATTCCCCACTTGTTTGATTCCATATAAGAGGTTTATGGATTATTTATAAATAAACTAACACTGTTTTGTGTTCAAGTTTATATATTTTTTAAATATTTTTTGGGGGCATGACAAGGAGTGGCATTGTGGCACAAACAGTTATATTTTCTGTTGTATTTTTGACTTTATGTTTTGTTTTACCCCATATGTAACTCTGTGTTGTGTTTTTATCGCACTGTTTTACTTCATCTTGGCCAGGTCGCAGTTGTAAATGAGAACTTGTTCTCAACTGGTTTACCTGGTTAAATAAAGGTGAAATAAAAAAATAAAACAGATCTGGGATCAGGCTAGAGAGCAGTCAATTGGACTTGTTTTGAAAGCGCATGCGCAGAAACGTAACTTTCCTGTTGCTTATTCCGACCGGACACTTGCAAGGTGTTGCATGTGTTTCATTTCGAGGGTTCACAACTGTAAATGTATGTAAAGAAAGCTTTACAATTTCAAGTCTAAAGCATGAGCACACTATGGATGGGAAACGTGAGTATTGAACCATTTCAGTCGACGTTTTTAACACTTCAGCTTGTAGCTAGCTAGGCTTAGCTTCCGCTTGTTTGCTAGCATACTAGTTAGCCAGCTAGTAGCTACATACATGACGTTAAGTGGCTAGCTAGCTAACTGATTTGGTTTATTAGTGCTAAGCGAACTTGATACAGATGGAACATTTTGACACCTTAATTGGTAGCTAAACACAGCCTTTATGATATTTGCAGGTGACGTGTGGTAGCTAACTGTTGTCTATGCGTTAGCTAACCTTAGCATGTTATGATAACGTTTGGCTGTGTTTGTTTTGGTAGTTAGAGCCCTACATGGATGAGAAGTTCATAACCCGAGCCTTCGGCACCATGGGGGAGTTGGTGGTGAGTGTGCGGATTATACGCAACAAGATGACTGGGTGAGTATTTTAGCTAACGTTAGGGCGTTTGACCTGAAAGTGTCGAACTAGTAACGTTAGCTACACTAGCCATACCAATCTGTAGCCAGGACAAACGTATTTTCACGATTTCACTAATATAATCGAAAACAATCAATCATAGCACGTTTTTGGCTCATTAAGTAATTTTTACCTGATAAAGTAGAATCCTGTTGGAAAATAATGTTAAAAGTACCGTTTATACTGCTAAAACATAACATGCATTGAAAATGATACTTTAGCTGCTTCCTGTTGTCATGGCTTTTTGAGTTATGACCGAGTGTCAAAACACTGCTTTTTAGATGTACAAAGTCATAATCAGTATGCTGAAATAAATTGTGATATTTTGAAGACCAATACATAAGTTACTCCCTACACACGTCACACTTGTGTTCAGATTACTTGTATTTTGCTAAATGAGTACCTTCTAAACAGCACACCCACCAATATTTACGAAGTGGTCACTCAAGACTGGAATTGATTAGCTTGTTTTACTGTAATCAATAGCGCGTGCAAATGAGTCACTCACATCGATTTTGTCTTGAAATCAATGGAACTGGGACAATAACCGCAGCAACATGTACCGTTTGCGCTCTTCTAGCGGTTAAGAGCGTTGGGCCAGTAACCGGAAGGTCTCCGGTTCGAATCCCAGAGCCGACTAGGTTAACAGTCTCTGTGCCCTTGAGCAAGGCACTTAACCATAATTGTAAGTCTGCTGTAAGTTGCTCTGGATAAGAGCGTCTGCTAAATGACTCAAATGTAAATGTAATGAACTTCGGTATACTACATGTATCTGTTAATAGATTACAACCTGTAGTAGCCATTTATCAATTTATATATCAGAGGAAATTATTTCGGTAGATGGCCAATACGGAAAAGGAAACGCATTTTTTTTTTTGACTGGATAATTCCAACAAATCACCACCTCACATCAGTTTCTAAATAGAGACAGGGGTTGGCTTTCTTTTAAATGATAGCTTAACGCTCAAATTCATGTGAGACCAGAGACTTTTATAGGAGGAGCAGACGTTGTCTGAAAATGACAGCTACGTTCTAAAGCCTCACTTACACTTACCATAAGCACTCCGTTGCACCGGATGTCATTCATTTGAATGGGGACCGTCCACAACGGAGTAGAATCGCAACGCCCCGTTGCGATTTGAAGGCTCCGTTGCGAGACGGGACGCGGCATACTTTGAATTTTTCAGTCTGGCCAGAGTCCGTCAAAAGAACAGGAAGTTACCAAACTACAAAAGTAGTGAAAATATGTGGTTTTTGACGATGGGGTTTATGAGATAGCTAGTAACTTGTAAACAATTACCCATTCCTATAAGTTAGTTTATTGTGATGGTAATGATGTTTGCGTGTAACGGAGTGCTCATGGGTAATATGAACAAGGCTTAAGTTCCACTACGGACTGGATCGAGTATGACAAAAACACTGGTACTAAACCGAAGTTCTGTTTTTTAAGCAATCGATTTTGTGAGGTCATGTCGACTAGAAACATTTTATGCTAACGTCACCAATCGGGGGTTTGAATGCAACATTGGACTGATATTCCTTCTCTGTGTTGCTCATTAGTAGTGGTGCAGCAGGTTACTGCTTCGTGGAGCTGACCGATGAAGCCACAGCTGAGAGGTGTCTTCGTAAAGTCAATGGAAAAGCACTACCAGGAGCCACACCAGTAAATATACCATTTAACAAAGCTACTTGGATGTTATGGATTCTAGTAAGTGTCCCAAATGGCACCCTATCCCCTATATAGTTCACTACTTTTGACCAGAGCCTAATGGGATGCAGACCTAGATTGTAACATGCTGCCTTTTGGTGACTTGAGCCAAACAGAAGATCTGTATGCAATTTGCCACATTTAGCTTTTGTATACATTTAATGCCTATTGTCATCATGTTGTAAATGAGCGTTTAAGGGAAGCCTTTTTGTACTTCACAGCCTAGAAGATTCAAGTTAAACCGGGCCACCTTTGGGAAGCAAGGAGAAAGCGGGTATATCAACAAGCTTGATTGTAAGTCAAACTATATGTCATGAGATGCCATATAGAAACATTGGAAATGAACAACTCCTTTTCTCTCTCCGCTGCAGTCCACTCTACTCTCTGTTCGTTGGAGATCTCACACCTGAAGTGGATGACGGGATGCTGTACGAGTTCTTCTACAACCGCTATCCATCCTGTCGCGGGGGGAAGGTGGTGCTGGACGGCACGGGAAACTCCAAGTGAGTCCAGGAGGATATTATAATCACTATGCTGGGTTTCCATACATCCAGGTTTATGTGATATGATGGCATGTGAATACAGTTGACAAGGCTATTTCCACTACCACTGCATTCACTACATCCACTGTTACTATTCCACTAACGGCTGTCCTACGACTATTTATAATATGGTCACTACTTTTGCACTAACAATTTAAATGTCTAAACTTCTTTCCACTACCCAAAAAAGTATTCACAGCTGAAGCGTTGTAGTTATTTACTTACTTGCTTGTCTGAACGTTTCTCTTGTCTCCAGGGGTTGTGGGTTCGTCCAGTTCCCAGACCAGAGGCTTCAGAAGCTGGCGCTGGAGGAGTGTCAGGGAGCGGTGGGGCTCGGGAGCAAGGCACTACGACTGAGCCTAGCTGCTAACAAGTGAGTTACACTTCAGTTCAGTTCTTACTGTTACACTTCTATAAGCCGTCTCCAGACATGGATTATATACCATAGCATAGTAAGAACTCTCGTTCTTCATTCGTAAAACCAGGGTTGTAGCATAACCCATTTGTTTTCCAAATCACCTTTTACAGCCTACAGTGAGGGGAAAAAAGTATTTGATCCCCTGCTGATTTTGTACGTTTGCCCACTGACAAAGACATGATCAGTCTATAATTTGAATGGTAGGTTTATTTTAACAGTGAGAGGCAAAATAACAACAAAAAAATCCAGAAAAATGCATGTAAAAAATGTTATAAATTGATTTGCATTTTAATTAGGGAAATAAGTATTTGACCCCTCTGCAAAACATGACTTAGTACTTGGTGGCAAAACCCTTGTTGGCAATCACAGAGGTCAGATGTTTCTTGTAGTTGGCCACCAGGTTTACACACATCTCAGGAGGGATTTTGTCCCACTCCTCTTTGCAGATCTTCTCCAAGTCATTAAGGTTTCGAGGCTGACATTTGGCAACTCGTACCTTCAGCTCCCTCCACAGATTTTCTATGGGATTAGGGTCTGGAGACTGGCTAGGCCACTCCAGGACCTTAATGTGCTTCTTCTTGAGCCACTCCTTTGTTGCCTTGGCTGTGTGTTTTGGATCATTGTCATGCTGGAATACCCACCCACGACCCATTTTCAATGCCCTGGCTGAGGGAAGAAGGTTCTCACCCAAAATTTGACGTTACATGGCCCCGTCCATCGTCTCTTTGATGCGGTGAAGTTGTCCTGTCCCCTTAGCAGAAAAACACCCCCAAAGCATAATGTTTCCACCTCCATGTTTGACGGTGGGGATGGTGTTCTTGGGGTCATAGGCAGCATTCCTCCTCCTCCAAACACGGCGAGTGGAGTTGATGCCAAAGAGCTCGATTTTGGTCTCATCTGACCACAACACTTTCACCCAGTTCTCCTCTGAATCATTCAGATGTTCATTGGCAAACTTCAGATGGGCCTGTATATGTGCTTTCTTGAGCAGGGGGACCTTGCGGGCGCTGCAGGATTTCAGTCCTTCACGGCGTAGTGTGTTACCAATTGTTTTCTTGGTGACTATGGTCCCAGCTGCCTTGAGATCATTGACAAGATCCTCCCGTGTAGTTCTGGGCTGATTCCTCACCGTTCTCATGATCATTGCAACTCCACGAGGTGAGATCTTGCATGGAGCCCCAGGCCGAGGGAGATTGACAGTTATTTTGTGTTTCTTCCATTTGCGAATAATCACACCAACTGTTGTCACCTTCTCACCAAGCTGCTTGGCGATGTTCTTGCAGCCCATTCCAGCCTTGTGTAGGTCTACAATCTTGTCCCTGACATCCTTGGAGAGCTCTTTGGTCTTCGCCATGGTGGAGAGTTTGGAATCTGATTGATTGCTTCTGTGGACAGGTGTCTTTTATACAGGTAACAAACTGAGATTAGGAGCACTCCCTTTAAGAGTGTGCTCCTAATCTCAGCTCGCTACCTTTTATAAAAGACACCTGGGAGCCAGAAATCTTTCTGATTGAGAGGGGGTCAAATACTTATTTCCCTCATTTAAAATGCAAATCAATTTATAACATTTTTGACATATTTTTCTGGATTTGTTTGTTGTTATTCTGTCTCTCACTGTTCAAATAAACTTACCATTAAAATTATAGACTGATCATTTCTTTGTCAGTGGGCAAACGAACAAAATCAGCAGGGGATCAAATACTTTTTTCCCTCACTGTATATACTGTACACTGCATGACCAAAAGTATGTGGACACCTGCTCGTCGAACATCTCATTCCAAAATCATGGGCATTAATATGGAGTTGGTCCCCTCTTTGCTGCTATAACAGCCTCCACCCTTCTGGGAAGGCTTGCCACTAGATGTTGGAACATTGCTGCGGGGACTTGCTTCTATTCAGCCACAAGAGCATTAGAGAGGTTGGGCACTGATGTTGGGCTATTAGGCCTGGCTCACAGTCGGCGTTCCAATTCATCCCAAAGGTGCTCGGTGGGGTTGAGATCAGGGCTCTGTGCAGGCCAGTCAAGTTCTTCCACACTGATCTCCACAAACCATTTCTGTATGGACCTCATTTTGTGCACAGGGGCATTGTCATGCTGAAACAGGAAAGGGCCTTCCCCAATCTGTTGCCTCAAAGTTGGAAGCTCAGAATCATCTAGAATGTCATTGCATGATGTAGCATTAAGAGTTCCCTTCACTGGAACTAAGGGGCCTAGCCCGAACCATGAAAAACAGCCCCAGACCATTATTCAAATCAAATGTTATTTGCCACATGCGCCGAATACAACAGGTGTAGACTTTACAGTGAAATGCTTCCTTACAAGCCCTTAACCAACAATGCAGCTTTAAGAAAAAAAAGAGGAAAAAAAGTGTTAAGTAAAAACAAAAGAGCAAATTATTAAAGAGCAGCAATAAAATAACAGTAGGGAGGCTATATACAGGGGGTACCGGTATAGAGTCAATGTGTGAGGTAATTGAGGTAATATGTACATGTGGGTAGAGTTAAAGTGACTATGCATAGATAATAAACAGAGTAGCAGCAGCGTAAAAGAGGGGGTGGGGTGGGGGGACAATGCAATAGTCCGGGTAGCCATGATTAGCTGTTCAGGAGTCTTATGGCTTGGGGGTAGAAGCTGTTAAGAAACCTTTTGGACCTAGACTTGGTGCTCCGGTACCGCTTGCCGTTCTCCTGGCATCCGCCAAACCCAGATTTGTCAGTCGGACTGCCAGATGGTGAAGCTTGATTCATCACTCCAGAGAACATGTTTCCACTGCTCCAGACTCCAGCCGGCGATTGGTGATTTTAGGCTTGTGTGCGGCTGCTCGGCCATGGAAACCCATTTCATGAAGCTCCCGACTAATAGTTATTGTGCTGACGTTGATTCCAGAGGCAGTTTAGAACTCGGTAGTGTGCTACAACCGAGGACAGACGATTTTTACGCTCTTCAGCATTCGGCCGACCCCCGTCCCGTTGTGTGGCCTACCACTACGCGGCTGAGCCGTTGTTGCTCCTAGATGTTTCCACTTCACAATAACAGCACTTACAGTTGACCGGGGGCAGCTCTAGCAGGGCAGAAATTTGATGAACTGACTTGTTGGAAAGGTTGCATCCTGTGATGGTGCCACGTTGAAAGTCACTGAGCTCTTCAGGAAGGCCATTCTACTGCCAATGTTTGTCTTTGGAGATTTTATACACTTGTCATGTGGCTGAAATGGCTGAACCACTAATTTGAAGGGGTGTCCACATACTTGTGTATATAGTTTATGTTTAGCTGTATTTGTATATCCAATATTGTTTCACTATTCCCCTCAGTCAAGAAGACCTGAGCAGAGTATCTTTCCCCAAAAATATCAGTTTTTCAACTCCTAAAGAGATGGGTTTAATCATTGTCCGATTCCTCGGTTACCAATAACCTCGCTCTCTCGCTCTCTCGCTCTGCTGCCTCTTGCTCGCTCTCTCTCTCTCTGCTGCCTCTCTCTCTCTGCTCTCTCTCTCTCTGCTGCCTCTCTCTCTGCTCTCTCTCTCTCTCTGCTGCCTCTCTCGCTGCTCTCTCTCTCTCTGCTGCCTCTCTCTCTGCTGCCTCTTGCTCCCTCTCTCTGCTGCCTCTTGCTCCCCTCTCTCTGCTGCCTCTTGCTCTCTCTCTGCTGCCTCTCTCTCTGCTGCCGCTCTCTCTGCTGCCTCTTTCTCTCTCTCTCTCTCTCTCTCTCGCTCTGCTGCCTCTTGCTCTCTCTCTCTCTCTCTCTGCTGCCTCTTGCTCTCTCTCTCTCTGCTGCTTCTCTCTCTGCTGCCTCTTGCTCGCTCCTTTAGAACGCGTCATAATCAATCAGACAACAGGGGGTGGGGGTCACATGGAGGAGGCTACAGACACAACCATAATCAATACAATCAACAGCCGTACGGTGGTGGATGGGGCTCATGGGGCTACGACCAGAATGGAGGCAACTATGACGGCTACAACTATAACCAGTATGATTACACTCAGAATCCTGTACAGGTAAGATTGCTGCCCTGCTTCCCCTTTGCTGGTGATATGTTACGTAGCTCAACGTCACTACTTCTTCATAGACATGCGATGTTACTGACCTTGTGTTTTCCTTCGACTTTTCAATATACACAGTCTATTAACCAACTCATTTAACGTTTCAGGAAAATGAAGCTGATGAAGATGATGGTCTGGAAGGTTAGTGTTTTTGTTTTTCTACTCCTTTTTCTCCAGACTAGTGTGGCCAATGATCTATGAGGAATGTAGGTGGTTCTTAATGAACATAGATTGATGTACTGCACGTTCCAAGGTTTTAACAGTACATGTCATTAGCGGAGGCGAGTCGGACTCATGCTTTTGTCATGAGGTAGCTCTGCCTGCAACTTCAGAATCATTGTCTAGATCTAATGGTTAAGGCGTTGGTTTCCCGAGCGGGAGACTGGGGTTCAGATCCCACCTGTGACCGCAGCAGGGATCAAATCGTCACTGGCTGCCTTTCCCTCCATTGTAGATCCTAACCCAGAGCTGGATGTGGTGGAAGCCAACAGGAAGTTTATGGAACACAGCGAGGAACTGTATGATGCCCTTATCGAGTGCCACTGGCAACCCTTGGAATCCTCGGAACAGGCCTTTGGAACCACGAGTAGCCTTCCAGAACCTGTCTACTGTTGAGGCATAAAATGAAATGGCAATATCCTCTTTTGCCATGTTATTTGGCCTTTCATATTATATTCTGTAGATGTTTGAGAATTTAATAGCTAAAGACATATCCCCAGTCCTTGACCATAACTGCCATTTGCTTACAGACATTATTTTTGTGTCAATTGACAAAAATGATTTATTTTGTGCATCTATTAATGTACATCTTTATTTTTTAAAAACAGTGGACACCTGGCCCATCCTGTACCTAAGAATAGCTTCCTGTTTTCATTTCTTATGCTTTGCTAAACCGCAAAGATGATGTTTGTATCCCAAATGACACACTATTCCCTATTTAGTGCAGCACTGCTTTTGGCCAGGGCCCACAATGGACTCTAGGGAATAGTGTGTCATTTGGGATACGTGCTTCTCAATTGAGGAGCAAGTGATTGTGTGATCTGCGGTGTTACACTCTGCCTCCTGTCTGTGTTTGTAAAGTTAGAATAAATGTATCATGTTGCCAGGTAGAAATGTCTTATAGAATGTCCCAACCAAAAATGACGGGAGTTGTTTCCAGTCTCATAGAGTTTAGCAAAGTATAACATTGTGGAAAGCTGCAGATAGAAATTCCATGAATAGAGCCGACGTGATTCCTTCTACATGTCACAGTGGCATGTTTCTTCTCTTTTTCTATCTGAACGTTCGAAAACATTGTGTACTGCTGAATGCGCCCCGGTCTCTACTGAGCAAAGTGAGAGGGCTCAGCATGGCCGGTTCCATCAGCAGAAAACCACATGACAGTCACAAGGTTTCCCAGTGACTGAAGGGGAGGCATGGGCTGCCATAGCCAGAGGGACCTCCATTGAATGAATCCCACGGTGGACAGGATTTGAGAGATTCTTTTGCATGACTAGGCCTACTCTGTTGAGTTTGTGTGAGTTTTTAGTTTCTGAATTCCTTTTTGTAATCCTCTTCTGCTCCCGAGTGAAAGTTGGGAACAGTTGTGAAAGACCTCTTCCTCCTTTTATTTTACTTTTATCTATGTAAAATATTGTTTTTAACAATAAAATTACAAAACCTTTTTTTTAAGCCCTTTTTAAAAACAGATTTGATTGAATATCCACTTCATTAACGTACACTTTGCTCCCAACCAGGGGTTGTTTTGCCTGTATGCAATGACATCATATGACAGTTTTGGACAATGGTCTATAATAATGACATGTTCATGTGCTAGTCAGAACTAGGAAACTCTGACATTTCTGCCTTGCTAACTGGTTGAACTTGGACGTGTATAACTACAACCAGTTAGCAGGTCGCACATTTCCTAGTTCCGACTGGCATTTGAATGCGGCATAAACACTTAATCGCTGACGCTATGTATTGGCGGTTGAGAGGCTTTGAAGCCACGGGTCGGGTTTATTGGGACTCTCCAGTAGGAGCAGCCCTCTATAGGAATGAATGGAATTCTACAGTATTTCAATTAAATGTTTTAAGGACAAAATTACATGTATTTAATTCTTGTTTGTTGTTGTTGTAGTGGGGACAGTAACATTAGTATTCTCCAAAAAAAATACTTGAAGGATTGAAAAATATATATTTGTTAATTTTTTTTATGTTGAGCTCACATAACTTAAAAGTATGCATTACGGTGTCTGTAATAGAATAAACGTGTCAAAAACTAATGTAGACATTAAATAAATGCATTTTTATAGCTTACAAAATATTTTCTACAATGGAGTACCACAAAAATGGCTGCGCGGTGGATTAACGCAGCGGTCCCTGTCAGCAGAGAGGAAGAGGAAGCGAGAGGCTCAACTCGGTGGAACTCTGTCTCCCTCCAGCAGGTGGCGTTTTTTCGTTTCGCCATTTGGTCAACAACAAAAAAAATTGCTGATTTGCCACGTGAGGTTTATTCGATCGATTAGAAGTTTCGTAATGCTTAAATTGTGACGAGTGTACTGATATAACTTTGAGAAAAAAACACTTATGAGAGTTGTCTCGAGATGGCTATGCATATTCAAGACATGAGGCTAGTAGCATAGCATCTCTCCATTGAATACAGGCGGTTGACGTCAACAGTCATCGAATATTCAAAAATAGATTACAATAATGAGATGTGTCCACCAATCCAAAGAAAGGATAGGCGGGAGCTAGACAGCCGGTCGTGCCGCTTTGTGGACAACGACTCACATTGTTAGGGCGGAGAGACGTGTATCTTGTCAGTATATCCATAATCTTGCTGTCTGTCATCCAGGGTTTATAACGTCATTGGTGTTGGGAGGGTGGCTTCTTGACGAAGGTACAAAGTGGATGTTTTAAGTGCTACGGCCCGCAAAACAAGTAAGAATTTATTGTTTTCCTTTTCAAGTGAACTACGTTAATGTATAGCTCACGGTGAAATAAAAAGCCACATTTTGTTGACACGGTTCTCCAATTCGCAGTGGAGTTGACTTCCTCACCATATGGTTCTGTGTTAACGAACGTTGCTAGCTAACGGATATTTACAACAGCTTCAGACTCAGATGCCTGTCGGCAATCATAGTCGTCATTTCAATTATACAAGTTAGAGAGACAACTCATCATTAGATGGATTTTATGTTTATTAGCACGTAGTTAGCTATCTAGTTTTATGGATAACCTGAGTTAGTTGGGTAACTTGCTACATTAGTTAAATCTAGTTAGCGATCTAAGGCTAACTGTAAATCATTTGATTTACCTAACGTTAGCTAGCTACATTCTGAAGGAAATACCTGGTAACTAGGGCAAACTCTTGCTTGTGTCCTACTTTGAGCTAGCTAGCCAGAGATTGAGGATGTATGTGGCAGTCTGATGATGTTTTGGGAGTGAGTATCTGCTCTTCATTGTCACTCTGTGTTTCCTGGAACGCCCCTGTCTAATGGGTGTGAGGAACAGAAAGTCGATTTCCTAATGGTTGTCCTAGATAGCGTTTCCTAGTAAAGGTATTGTTGAACTGGCCCGGACATATTGCAAAAGTGTGAAGAGTCATTACTTTTAACAGATACTGTTGTAATGTCAAATCATACTTCGTTATGAATCTATGACAGCACTTCTCTCCAGTTAGGACTAGGCATTTAACTGTTATGTAACTTGTGACACATTTTATTAGGCCTATTTTAGGACAAACTTGCCTGATAAGTTTGATAACACTGTTTATCTCTGTACTCTCAGTTATGTATTGATAGCAAGATAGCAAAACAAAAAACTAGTTCCTACTTTCTCCTCTCCCAGAGTTTTCACCCACCCACCTACATTCCCAATATACCTGCCACCCAGCCCCCAACAGTCTTCACCCTGAGGCCTAAGAGCACACCACACAGGTAGCAATGTCTTCCGGTAAAGCAGACCGCTATCGCACACAGCCACGGGACTCCAATACCCTCATCCAGACATGCAGCTCCAACATCCAGAAGATCACACAGAACAGTACGTATTGCTGCAGAAAGAGAGTGGACAAACCCAGGGTAGACGATTTAGTAATTAAGATCATTCAGTCAGGACTTTGTAATAATCTATGCTAGATGTATCCTATAGCTTACAGTTTAGATAATGTATTTTTTCACCCTTCCCAGCTGCCCAGATAAAGAGCATGGTGAATCAGCTGGGGACGAGGCAAGACACCAGCGAACTGCAGGACCGTCTGTAAGTATTCTCAGTGTTTTGCTTGTACATACACCGACAAACGTATTAATAAACATGCATCCATACACTGTCAAACTTATTTATGCGCCGAACACAGAACAGAACATATGTGTGTGTTCTATGTTACTCTCTGAGAGTTTGGTATCTCCCCTACTGACTTTGGACAACGGTTCCTGTTCCTTCAGGCAGCAGATACAGCACTTTACCAACCAGCTGGCCAAGGAGACCAGCAAGCACCTGAAAGACCTGGGCGCCGTCTCACTATCTTCAGCACCTTCAGAGCAGGTCAGTATCTGTTCCAATGAGTTTGTGTGTGTGTGTGTGACTGACTCCTCAACGATGACATTGGGTAACCTTTGTGTGTTTGAATGGCTCCAGGTTGAAGTTTCCCGTAGGTACAGATCTAGCATTAGCCCCCCCAATCCTAACCTTAACCATTACTGGGAGAAATGCAAAACTGACCCAAGATCAATGTCTAGGGGCAACTTCACCCTACACCACTCCTTGACAGTGACAACTCCTTGACAGTGACAATGTTTAGAATGACCCATTTCTTCTTCTTCTCAACCCACAGAGACAACAGAAGATCCAGAAGGACCGGCTGGTGAATGATTTCTCCGCTGCCCTCAACAACTTCCAGGCCATACAGCGCCAGGCAGCAGAGAAGGAGAAGGAGTCTGTGGCCAGAGCCAGAGCTGGTTCCCGTCTCTCAGTAAGGCTTTGATAATGGATAGAATGCTGAATGTAAAACCATTGGCAGGTTTTCTATTTTCAAACTTTCAAGAGGATATTTTGCTTATGTGATGTCTGGATCCTCTCTGTCAGGCTGAAGATGGTACCTCTGAGGAACAGCTCGTGTCTTTTGATAAGTACGTTCAAGCTTCTCTCTCAAAGGAGGATGTTTTGAAACTTATCTACTCCAGGATATGGTTCCTGATTTCTTAAATATCTCCTCTTCTCCATATGTGTTTTCTCGCTGTCTTTCTTTTCTGTAGCCAAGATGATTGGGGTCAGACAACCACACAGACGACAGAGGAGGCCATAACAGAAGAGGACTTGGAGCTTATCAAGGAGAGAGAGACCAACATCAGACAGCTGGAGGTAAATCTCTCTGTCTCTCTCTGTCTCTCTCTCTCTCACACACTCCCTCCATCTATGTATCTCTCTG
The DNA here is from genome assembly GCF_020615455.1 of Coregonus clupeaformis. Taxonomy (NCBI): domain Eukaryota; kingdom Metazoa; phylum Chordata; class Actinopteri; order Salmoniformes; family Salmonidae; genus Coregonus; species Coregonus clupeaformis. The sequence goes on along the minus strand of NC_059208.1, from coordinate 63,968,057 downwards.
TATACCAAACATTAGGAACACCTTCCTCATATTGAGTTGCACCCCCTTTTGCCCTCAGAACAGCCTCAATTCGTCGGGGCATGGACTCTACAAGGTGTCGAAAGCGTTCCACAGGGATGCTGGCCCATGTTGACTCCAATTCTTCCCACAGTTGTGTCAAGTTGGCTGGATGTCCTTTGGGTGGTGGACCATTCTTGATACACAGGAAACTGTTGAGCGTGTGAAAACCAGCAGCGTTGCAGTTCTTGACACAAACCGGTGTGCCTGGCACCTTATACCATACCCCATTCAAAGGAACTTAAATATTTTTGCCTTTCCCTCAATGGCACACATACACAATCTACGTTTCAATTGTCTCACGGCTTATAAATCCTTCTGTAACCTGTCTCCTCCCCTTTATCTACACTGATTTGAAGTGGATTTAACAAGTGACATCAATAATGGATCATAGCTTTCACCTGGTCTGTCTATGTCATGGAAAAAGCAGGTGTTCTTAATGTTTTGTATACTCAATGTATACATCTTTCTCTCCCTCACTACATAGGGTGCTGGTCAAACTAGTGCACTGGGGAATAGGGTGCCGTTTACAGGGGGTTTTCTGTATAGAAAAGAGGTGGGCCACCTAAGTGTGTTTTCAGGCTGCCTATGTCCAAACAGTAAAACAATTACATCTTTGCAAAATACTTTCCGGGATGGAAATACGTTTTCAGTGTAAACTTAAACAACTTTAAGTTATGCATTCAGGGGTATTTTTGTCATGGCATGGGGCCCCCATTGATTTTCTTATGTTTGAGTCACTCAGATAGCATAAGCCATGGCAAGATGTGTAGAATTTCAGGAAATTAGCATTAAAGCTGCATATATTCTCTCAGCCCCATGGCAAAATGTGTATAATATCAGGAAATTAGCTTTAAAACAGCAAAACTATGTCACCGCGGGCAACGGGAGAGCCTCTAAAATGTTCTGTAAGGGACCGCACCATTGGCCACGCCCCCGCCACATCCACCACCTAAGCCCCATTTTGATCCAGGAAAAAAACCTGATTTTAGGATTCAGCCGGTGCCTGGGGACCAGACCAATGCCTATGTTCATCATGTGGCATAAACAGGAATGCATTACCTTTCTCATTGTGTTATATTGTGTTATTTCAGCATTACCTTTTTGTTGAGTTGTGTTATTTCAGCATTACCTTTATCATTGAGTTGTGTTATTTCAGCATTACCTTTCTCATTGAGTTATGTTGTGTTATCTCAGTCGGACATCTTGGATGTGAACCAGATCTTCAAGGACCTAGCAGTGATGATCCATGATCAGGGAGATATGATTGGTGAGTCCCATCACTGTTGTAGTACTGGAGTCTAGTGCCCAATCAGTTACTTCCTTCATAAAACCCACCACTCTAAAACATGATTTGAACTCTCTAAGAGTATGATTAGGTTTCCGTATATACACATGCTTACAGTTAGAAAACTGACCCCAAAAACATCTGTATTATTGGAGCAAACTCTGCTGATTGTCTTGTTTGAAATTAAAATGCATATATGTGTTTAAAAAATAAGCTGACCCACCATAAGGCAGAGACAAGCTGAGGCACCATAAGGCAGAGACAAGCTGAGGCACCATAAGGCAGAGACAAGCTGAGGCACCATAAGGCAGAGACAAGCTGAGGCACCATAAGGCAGAGACAAGCTGAGGCACCATAAGGCAGAGACAAGCTGAGGCACCATAAGGCAGAGACAAGCTGAGGCACCATAAGGCAGAGACAAGCTGACCCACCATAAGGCAGAGACAAGCTGAGGCAGTGTGTCTGAACCTCTTCTCCGTGTGTTTCCACCACAGACAGCATAGAGGCCAACGTGGAGAGTGCTGAGGTCCACGTAGACCGAGGGACAGAACAGCTCCAGAGAGCCGCATACTACCAGGTAAGGGGAAATATCACTGTTGCAGAGTAAGACTCTACTACCAGGTAAGAGGAAATATCACTGTTGCAGAGTAAGACTCTACTACCAGGTAAGAGGAAATATCACTGTTGCAGAGTAAGACTCTACTACCAGGTAGGAGGAAATATCACTGTTGCAGAGTAAGACTCTACTACCAGGTAAGAGGAAATATCACTGTTGCAGAGTAAGACCCTGTGTCCACTGCTAGCTAGCAGTGGCCGCCGATAAAATGAGGGGGCCCATTAATTTTCAATAGGAGTGTCTCGCGCCAAACTGAGCCAGGTGAGAGGAACTGAGCCAGGTGAGAGGAACTCGCTGAGCAATGTGTGAACAGAATGTACAGTAATTTGGGGAAAGCTGAACATTCTGCACATTCCCAGCGATATCATGGCGCAATTGACCAATTGAGGCTCACTGTAGCTTTCAGACTGCTGGATTGGCTGTTGATCCCTTTGCCCTTTAGAACAGCCTCAATTCGTCAGGGCATGGACTCTACGAGGTTTTGAAAGCGTATAAACTGAGCAGTATAATGAGTCTGGTAGCAGCAGTTTGTTTCTGCTTGTCACCACCCACCATCCATCCCATCCCTCTGCTCTGTCTCCCCTCAGCTAAAGTCCCGTAAGAAGATGTGCATCCTGGCCGTGGTCCTGTCCATAGTACTAACCATACTGGGCATCATCATCTGGCAAGCCACCAAATGAAGAGAGACCTCCCCCGACCTGAAACACTAGCCTGGGATGGGATCCCCTGAGCGGTAAGAGAAGGGGATGCCCGGCTAGCTCACTGTTGGCAGAGGTCAGGGGTCAGTGGAGTGGCATCAGGGGCAAAGGGATGGGTCTAGGATGTAATCTTACCTGTTACCTGACATTCCCCACCTGAGCTCAAGACCTCCATCTAACCTCCTCTCTCATTTACCCTGAGACAACGCAGTAGTATTTATATTCAAATGAAGGAGAGTATTGGAGTGAGATGGGGTGGGGAGAGTGGATTAATAGGAAGATATAATCTTATGATCTGTTTCAGTTCATTTTGTGATATTTACTGCACTAACACTAACATTTATTGTATTTCCAAAAGCAGAATTATTGTTATTATTGTAGGGGTGTAAATGATTTTTGTAACCTGTACATTTCCGTCACCTTTCTGGTGTGTAAACATTTTAGAGTCCCACACTCCATTCAAGTAACAGGAGAGGTTTCACGAACACAGATTAAGCCTAGTCCTCGACTAAAATTCATTTTCGATGGAGATTCTCCATTGAGCATGAATTTTAGTCCATGCGTGACTAGGCTTAATCTGTGTCGAGGAAACCACCCCATAGTCCTTATATTGCTCAGGTGAGATGAGGTTCTGATAGCAACTTTGTTTTATCCAACTGTATACATGATAATAACAAACTCTGGTCGTAATAAATATATTTATTAACACCGTTGCAAGAGCAAACCAGTTGCCGGAATGTTTTTTAGTCGAGGACTAGGTATAATCTTTGTCAGGGAAACCAGCCCCCTTGCGGTAGTATTATGTAATGAAACTTTTTTTTCCTCACGGTTCCTCCCTGCCTTAAGAACATGTTAGCAGAACAGGGACTTATGTTGTAGATGGTGGTGATGACTGGATGTGATGATCATAGTTGTATATGTGCTGTAAAACTGAACTTATGACTGATTTTCTCATTATGATGCAACTCTTTTGTGTGTATATATATATTACAAAATCTTGGACTATAAACCATTTTGAATATTTTCCGGGTAAGAAAGAAATATCTGTTAAATGCAACCACAGTTTTAAATCTACCTGTTTTGTATTGATTTCAATGGCTTCTATCGGTATTTATAAACAAAAACTACTTCCCAACACTTCGTTCTAAAGGGTTATTTATTTTGGTGTGCTTTTGAATGTTCAAGAAATGTAGTGGTTCGCACACAATTTCCTTTTTCCTTTTTTATGTTTTGTTCTTTTCTTTTTACAGCAGGGATGAAAGATTAACCCAAGTTTCAGTGTGTTTTGTATGTTGAAGGTGGAAAACAAAACACTGTCCTGTAGGCAGTGTAATATGGTGGCCAGTAGGAGTCAGTGGAGCTCTGAATACAGGCGCAGGAGAAGATGGAATGTTCATGGAAAAGCTGCAAACTGCTGATTTCAACCATCTGTTTTCATCGGGTTCAGATTCACTGCATCCACGTAGATTCACACTGAATGGCCAATAAGAATGGAGTAGAGTTTAATTATTTCAGTACCAATGAAACAAGTTGAAATTTATACCGTGGTTTTATAGTTTGTACAAGGATGCACATTTAGTTGACAAGTAGGTAAGACACCTATTTGCATCAGCAGAAGCAGTCTTCACAAGTCTGTCTATATACAGTGCCACAAGTATGTTCTGTTACATCCTGTCCTTCAGAGTGGGATGATTCCCTTAGTGTGTTTCATTAAAACGGACATGAACATGGCCCAAGTCGTTGATTCTCACTGTATTCATCTGCTTCTACTGGTTCTGAAACGTCCCGCTGAGTCACTGCCATACATACAGGCCCTTCAGATCCAGCACTCTAATGTATTGAGATTATTCCAGACAAACAACACCAGACAGGCGGTGAATCCCAAACCACCCCCTCGCCGCTACCATCTTGCCCTCCGTTGTCATGTGTTCCTTACTGAACTACGAGGGTGATTTAAGCACCACAGGTAACTTCCACAAAACTGTGAATGATCTGAGAGACGAGGCAAGAAGGGCCTTCCGTGCCGTCGAAAGGAACATAACATTTGACATCCCAATTAGGATCTGGCTAAAAAAATACTTGAATCGGTTATAGAACCCCATTGCCCTTTATGGTGGCAGAGGACTACAGTCCATTACGGCTTTCAAAGGAAGACCCAGCCGTGATCTGCCCAATGATGAAACTCTTCCAGGCGAACTTGAAGCATTTTATCCACGCTTCGACAATAACAACACCGTACCGTGCGTGAGGGCCCCCACCGACACAGAGGACTGGGTGATCTCGCTCTCCGAGGCCAATGTGATTATGGTCTCTAATCAGGTCAACACTCGCAAGGCTGGACGGTATTCCAGGGCGCGTTCTCAGAGCATGCGCAGATCAGCTGGCAGGCATCTTCACATATTTTCAACCTCTCTTTGTCCCAGTCTGTCATCCCCACGTTTTAAACTGACCACCATCATCCCTGTTCCCAAGAACTCTAAGGCTTCATGCCACAATGACTACCGCCCTGTAGCACTCACATCTGTAATCATGAAGTGCTTTGAAATGTTGGTTATGGGGCACACACAAACTCAAATCATCCCAGACACCCTAGACCCACTTCAATTTACATACAGCCCCAACAGATCCATAGACGACACAATTTCAATTGCATTCCACACTGCCCTCACCCACCTAGATAAGACGAATACTTGTGTGAGAATGCAGCAAAGTGTTCAACACCGTAGTCTCCTCCAAGCTCATCACCAAGTTTAGGACTAGATCCTGGACTTCCTGACGGGCCGACCCCAGGTGGTGAGGGTAGGCAACAACACATCTGCCACGCTGACCCTCAATACAGGGGCCCAACAGGGGTGTGTGCTTAGTCCCCTACTGTACTCCCTGTTTACCCACGACTGCAACACCATCATCAAGTTTGCTGACAAAACAACGGTGGTAGGCCTGATCACAGGCGACGATGAGACAGCCTTCAGGGAGGTGGTCAGTGACCTGGAAGTGTGGTGCCGGGACAACAACCTCTCCCTCAACGTCAGTAAGACCAAGGAGCTGATCATGGACTACAGGAAACAGGGGGGGGACACGCCCCCATCCACATCGACGGGGCTGCAGTGGAGCAGGTCGAGAGCTCCAAGTTCCTCAGTGTCCAAGTCACTAAGGACTTAAAATGGTCCACTCACACGCGCACAGTCGTGAAGAAGGCGCAACAGCGCTCTTCCCCTTTAGGAAGTTGAAAAGGTTTGGTATGGGCCCTCAAATCCTCAGAAAGTTCTAAGGCTGCACCATTGCTTGGTACGGCAACAGCCCAACCTGGTCTCAGATAATTGTTTATTATTCTGTATGTAAATCCGAGACACTCCATTTAGTATGATACAGCTGAAGTCGGAAGTTTACATACACTTTAGCCAAATACATTTAAACGCAGTTTTTCACAATTCCTGACATTTAATCCTAGTAAAAATTCCCTGTCTTAGGTCAGTTAGGATCAACACTTTATTGTAAGAATGTGAATTATTTTATTTATTTCATCACATTCCCAGTGGGTCAGAAGTTTACATACACTCAATTAGTATTTGGTAGCATTGCCTTTAAATTGTTTAACTTGGATCAAACGTTTCGGGTAGCCTTCCACAAGCTTCCCACAATAAGTTGGGTGAATTTTGGCCCATTCCTCCTGACAGAGCTGGTGTAACTGAGTCAGGTTTGTAGGCCTCCTTGCTCGCACACGCTTTTTCAGTGCTGCCCACACATTTTCTGTAGGATTGAGGTCAGGGCTTTGTGATGGCCACTCCAATACCTTGACTTTGTTGTCCTTAAGCCATTTTGCCACAACTTTGGAAGTATGCTTGGGGTCATTGTCCATTTGGAAGACCCATTTGCGACCAAGCTTTAACTTCCTGACTGATGTCTTGAGATGTTGCTTCAATATATCCACATAGTTTTCCTTCCTCATGATGCTACTCTGTTAATTATTTATGCATAGTCACTTTAACTCTACCCACATGTACATATTACCTCAACTACCTCAACTAGCCGGTGCCCCCGCACATTGACTCTGCACCGGTACCCCCCTGTATATAGCCTCCCTACTGTTATTTTATTTTACTTCTGCTCTTTTTTTCTCAACACTTTTTTTGTTGTTGTTGTTTTATTTCACTTTTTTATTAAGAAATAAATGCATTGTTGGTTAAGGGCTGTAAGTAAGCATTTCACGGTAATGTCTACACCTGTTTTATTCGGCGCATGTGGCAAATTTGATTTGATTTGATGCCATCTATTTTGTGAAATGCACCAGTCTCTCCTGCAGCACAGCACCCCCACAGCATGATGCTGCCACCCCCGTGCTTCATGGTTGGGATGGTGTTCTTCGGCTTGCAAGCAACCCTCTTTTTCCTCCAAACATAACGATGATCATTATGGCCAAAAAGAGGACATTTCTCCAAAAAGTACGATCTTTGTCCCCATGTGCAGTTGCAAACCGTAGTCTGGCTTTTTTATGGCGGTTTTGGAGCAGTGGCTTCTTCCTTGCTGAGTGGCCTTTCAGGTTATGTCGATATAGGACTTGTTTTACTGTGGATATAGATACTTTTGTACCTGTTTCCTCCAGCATCTTCACAATGTCCTTTGCTGTTGTTGTGGGATTGATTTGCACTTTTCGCACCAAAGTACGTTCATCTCTAGGAGACAGAACACGTCTCCTTCCTGAGTGGTATGACGGCTGCGTTGTCCCATGGTGTTTATACTTGCGTACTATTGTTTGTAAAGATGAACGTGGTACCTTCAGACGTTTGGAAATTGCTCCCAAGGATGAACCAGACTTGTGGAGGTCTACCATGTTTTTTCTGAGGTCTTGGCTGATTTCTTTTGATTTTCCCATGATGTCAAGCAAAGAGGCACTGAGTTTGAAGGTAGGCCTTGAAATACATCCACAGGTACACCTCCAATTGACTCAAATTATGTCAATTAGCCTATAAGCTTCTAAAGCCATGACATAATTTTCTGGAATTTTCCAAGCTGTTTAAAGGCACAGTCAACTTAGTGTATGTAAACTTCTGACCCACTGGAATTGTGATACAGTGAATTATAAGTGAAATCATCTGTCTGTAAACAATTGTTGGAAAAATTACTTGTGTCATGCACAAAGTAGATGTCCTAACCGACTTGCCAAAACTATAGTTTGTTAACAAGAAATTTGTGGAGTGGTTGAAAAAACGAGTTTTAATGACTCCAACCTAAGTGTATGTAAACTTCCGACTTCAACTGTATGTTACGTTTCCTATGGTTACATAAGAAAGATGGTTACTTATGGCAAAAACGAAAGTAGGGTGGTTGGTCAGGGTAGATGGGTGGGTGTATAATTAAAACGTTTAGCAACCCAAAGGTTGTGAGTTCATATCATCATGGCCAACTATAGCATTTTAGCTAATTAGCAATTTTTTAACTACTTACCACTTTTTAGCTACTTTGCAACTACTTAGCATGTTAGCTAACCCTTCCCCTAACCTTAACCCTTTTAGCTAACCCTTCACCTAACCCTAACCTTAACCCTTTAACCTAACTCCTAAACTTAACCCTAACCTTAACTAATTCCTTGCCTAGCTAACGTGTGATCGGCAGTGTATCAAATACTTGTTCTCCCCACTGTATATATATTGTAAAGTGGTTGTCCCACTGACTATCATAAGGTGAATGCACCAATTTGTAAGTCGCTCTGGATAAGAGCGTCTGCTAAATGACGAAAATGTAAAAATGTAAATGTACTTTCTTCAAATTCGTAACATATAATACGAATGGGCGATGTACATCCACAAATACATACAATACGAAATGTAACATATCGGGTGTTTCCTCTGATTTACGTACAGAATAATATGAAATGGTCTGAAACCAGGTTGAATCCCATGGCGCTACAGAGGGTGGTGCGGACAACCCAGTACATCACTGGCGCCGAGCTCCCTGCCATCCAGGACCTCTTTATCAGGCGGTGTGAAAGGAAGGCCTGGAAAATCGTTAAAGACTCCAGCCACCCAAACCATAGACCAGGTATCATCAACTAGATTAATCCGTGGGCCGATTTTTCTAGAGCGGATGATCGGGGGGCTTGAACATAATTACAAATAATTTGTGCTGCAAATTGACCGCAAGAAGCCTAAACAGATATAACGTTTGACTAAAACATAATAATTTTAAACCTTGCTTACATTTGTATACAATCACGTGTCTCTCTATTATGTGTGAGAATACTTGGGAACAGATTTTTTAAATTAAAACTTGGAGCTGATTTGTGTTTTTACAGTATTTTATGTCGTTGTCCCCCCCCTACCTTGCCCCCCACAATTGAATATATTTTTTATTCATATTTTGCTCAAAAATCATGTGGGGCCAAAGGGGAACCCTGCCATAGACTGTTCTCTCTGCTTCTCTACGGCAAGTGGTACCGGTGCATCAAGTCTGACACCAACAGGCTCCTGAACAGCTTCTATCCCCAAGCCATAAAACTGCTAAATAGCTAACATGGACTCTCTGAGTTGACCTTTGTATTTTAGTTTTCTATGCACACTCACAGGACTCTGCACACGAACACACAGACACACACACAGACACACACACATAACATGCACACACATTTATACTGACTCTACACACGCACATACAATCATCATTTACGCTGCTGCTACTCTGTTTATCATATAGTCTGTTGCCTAGTCACCTTACCCCTATACATATCTACCTCTATCACTCCAGTATCCCTGCACATTGTTAATATGGTATTGGAACTGACCCTGTATATAGTCACCTGACCCCTATACATATCTACCTCTATCACTCCAGTATCCCTGCACATTGTTAATATGGTATTGGAACTGACCCTGTATATAGTCACCTGACCCCTATACATATCTACCTCTATCACTCCAGTATCCCTGCACATTGTTAATATGGTACTGGAACTGACCCTGTATTTAGCTTCTTACTTTCTCCTGTTCTTCTTATTTCTATTTCCTGTGTGTTTCTGTTCTCCCTTCTGTTACGTTTAGTGCTACGTTGATATTGATTACTGCATTGTTGGGTTTGGAGCTTGCAAGAATGGCATTTCACTGTACTTGTTCACGTGACATTCAAAACGTGAAACTTGAAAGTTGGTTGTGAGGTCTGGGGTCCGCACACCAACCAAGAATTCACAAAATGGGACAAACACGAAATTGAGACTGCATGCAGAATTCTGCAAAAACATCCTCCGTGTACAACGGAAAACACCAAATAATGCATGTAGAGCAGAATTAGGCCGATACCCACTAATGATCAAAATCCAGAAAATAGCTGTTAAATTCTACAACCACCTAAAAGGAAGCGATTCCCTTACCTTCCATAACAAAGCCATCACCTACAGAGAGATGAACCTGGAGAAGAGTCCCCTCAGCAAGCTGGTCCTTGGGCTCTGTTCACAAACACAAACAGACCCCACAGAGCCCCAGGACAGCAACACAATTAGACCCAACCAAATCATGAGAAAACAAAAAGATAATTACTTGACACATTGAAAATAATTAACCAAAATGTGCACACAGGCTATGTGCACACTGCCCACAAAATGAGGTGGAAACTGAGCTGCACTTCCTAACCTCCTGCCAAATGTATGACCATTTTAGAGACACATATTTCCCTCAGATTACACAGACCCACAAAGAATTCGAAAAACAAACCCAATTTTCATAAACTCCCTTATCTACTGGGTGAAAAACCACAGTGTGCCATCACAGCTGCAAGATTTATGACCTGTTGCCACAAGAAAAGAGCAACCAGTGAAGAACAAACACCATTGTAAATACAACCCATATTTATGTTTATTTATTTTCCCATTTGTACTTTAACTACAGTGAGGGAAAAAAGTATTTGATCCCCTGCTGATTTTGTACGTTTGCCCACTGACAAAGACATGATCAGTCTATAATTTTAATGGTAGGTTTATTTGAACAGTGAGAGACAGAATAACAACAACAAAATCCAGAAAAACGCATGTCAAAAATGTTATAAATTGATTTGCATTTTAATGAGGGAAATAAGTATTTGACCCCTCTGCAAAACATGACTAAGTACTTGGTGGCAAAACCCTTGTTGGCAATCACAGAGGTCAGATGTTTCTTGTAGTTGGCCACCAGGTTTGCACAGATCTCAGGAGGGATTTTGTCCCACTCCTCTTTGCAGATCTTCTCCAAGTCATTAAGGTTTCGAGGCTGACGTTTGGCAACTCGAACCTTCAGCTTCCTCCACAGATTTTCTATGGGATTAAGGTCTGGAGACTGGCTAGGCCACTCCAGGACATTAATGTGCTTCTTCTTGAGCCACTCCTTTGTTGCCTTGGCCGTGTGTTTTGGGTCATTGTCATGCTGGAATACCCATCCACGACCCATTTTCAATGCCCTGGCTGAGGGAAGGAGGTTCTCACCCAAGATTTGACGGTACATGGCCCCGTCCATCGTCCCTTTGATGCGGTGAAGTTGTCCTGTCCCCTTAGCAGAAAAACACCCCCAAAGCATAATGTTTCCACCTCCATGTTTGACGGTGGGGATGGTGTTCTTGGGGTCATAGGCAGCATTCCTCCTCCTCCAAACACGGCGAGTTGAGTTGACGCCAAAGAGCTCAATTTTGGTCTCATCTGACCATAACACTTTCACCCAGTTCTCCTCTGAATCATTCAGATGTTCATTGGCAAACTTCAGACGGGCCTGTATATGTGCTTTCTTGAGCAGGGGGACCTTGCGGGTGCTGCAGGATTTCAGTCCTTCACGGCGTAGTGTGTTACCAATTGTTTTCTTGGTGACTATGGTGCCAGCTGCCTTGCGATCATTGACAAGATCCTCCCGTGTAGTTCTGGGCTGATTCCTCACCGTTCTCATGATCATTGCAACTCCACGAGGTGAGATCTTGCATGGAGCCCCAGGCCGAGGGAGATTTTGTGTTTCTTCCATTTGCAAATAGTTGTCACCTTCTCACCAAGCTGTTTGGTGATGGTCTTGTAGCCCATTCCAGCCTTGTGTAGGTCTACAATCTTGTCCCTGACATCCTTGGAGAGCTCTTTGGTCTTGGCCATGGTGGAGAGTTTGGAATCTGATTGATTGACTGCCTCTGTGGACAGGTGTCTTTTATACAGGTAACAAACTGAGATTAGGAGCACTCCCTTTAAGAGTGTGCTCCTAATCTCAGCTCGTTACCTGTATAAAAGACACCTAGGAGCCAGAAATCTTTCTGATTTAGAGGGGGTCAAATACTTATTTCCCTCATTAAAATGCAATTCAATTTATAACATTCTTGACATGCGTTTTTCTGGATTTGTTTGTTGTTATTCTGTCTCTTACTGTTCAAATAAACCTACCATTAAAATTATAGACTGATCATTTCTTTGTCAGTGGGCAAACGTACAAAATCAGCAGGGGATCGAATACTTTTTTCCCTCACTGTATGTGCACATCATTACAACACAGTATATAGCCATAATATGACATTTGACATGTCTCTATTCCTTTGGAACTTTTGTCAGTGTAATGTTTACTGTACATTTTCTATTGTTTATTTCACTTGTAAACAAATGTTTTCCCAAAGCCCTCTGAACTGAAATTGAATTGACTTCCAGAGAGTGGCGATGGGATCAATAAACCAATAGGCCTAAACTTCGGGACAAACTCCTGACTTGAATGATACAATTCATGTTCCACTTTTAATTAATAAAAGGAGCATGACATTAGGTAAAACGCTGTATGGAAACCCAAAAAGAGTGTGCAGTGTGACGCAGCGGAGACCATCTGCAAAGTTGAAGATTGACTCTTTTGATAAGGAGGTGGAGAGGTTTAAAACCAGCTGGCAGAGCCTCAGCCCTGCTCCTTGATCGACAGAGAGAACACAGTGTTCAGAGTGGAAAATGACAAGGTACACTCCTGCCCGCTCATTACACTCCTGCACGGGGCCAAGCCGCAGCACAGGGCCAAGCCACAGCACAGGGCCAACGCCACTTTTCCCCTCTTCACATACTTGCAGTGTAGAGGTCCTACTGTCATGTAACAAGCTCTGCTCCTGTGGTGCTGGCTTCCCTGGTCATACTGGCCAACAAGCTCTGCTCCTGTGGTGCTGGCTTCCCTGGTCATACTGGCCAACAAGCTCTGCTCCTGTGGTGCTGGCTTCCCTGGTCATACTGGCCAACAAGCTCTGCTCCTATGGTGCTGGCTTCCCTGGTCATACTGGCCAACAAGCTCTGCTCCTGTGGTGCTGGCTTCCCTGGTCATACTGGCCAACAAGCTCTGCTCCTGTGGTGCTGGCTTCCCTGGTCATACTGGCCAACAAGCTCTGCTCCTGTGGTGCTGGCTTCCCTGGTCATACTGGCCAACAAGCTCTGCTCCTGTGGTGCTGGCTTCCCTGGTCATACTGGCCAACAAGCCCAGGAAAGCTTCATCAATCATCTTGCATCACGGTCTGGGGTGTATTCATTCATTCAGGCCCGGTCCTGTCTGATTTGCCGAACCTAGGTGAGACCAAAAAAAATGACTGCCCTCCTCCCATCCCTGCAAAGTAGAATAGTAGCCTAGGCTATACAGTGTCGGCCCACAATGCACTTTAATGAATACCTATCCATGTGGTAGCCTACCGTTTGTAAAACAGGTTGTTGCATTGGCTTTATAGTCTTGATACCTGGCAAAGACATAAGACGAATCATTTTAGCTCTTCAAGCTCTGATTATCAGCTACCATTTGGCAGCGCACCCTCAAGTAAATTGAAATACATTTGCCGGAATTATATAAATACTTTACAGAAATAAATAAAATCATTCAAAATACTTCACCAGAGAGCATGACTTAGCCACAGAGGATCATTAGCTTCTTAAAAAAAAAATAGCTGTGGATTGTTTCAAATCACAAGCAAGTAGGTCTATGCCCTAGTTGGGCAGCACACATGGCAATAGGCCTAGCTGATTATTGACTTGCAGCTGTCAGTGAAAAACATCTCAAATATGTGTGCAGATAATGTGTCTTGAGTATAATATGAAATGTTGAGACAAGAAGAAGGGGAGGGGTGGGTGGATATAGGTACAGCTCTCTCCAGAATGCACTCAGCTCTCCAGAATGCACTCAGCTCTCCAGAATGCACTCAGCTCTCCAGAATGCACTCAGCTCTCCAGAATGCACTCAGCTCTCCAGAATGCGCTCAGTTCTCCAGAATGCGCTCAGCTCTCCAGAATGCACTCAGCTCTCCAGAATGCACTCAGCTCTCCAGAATGCACTCAGCTCTCCAGAATGCACTCAGCTCTCCAGAATGCACTTAGCTCTCCAGAATGCGCTCAGCTCTCCAGAATGCGCTCAGTTCTCCAGAATGCGCTCAGCTCTCCAGAATGCGCTCAGCTCTCCAGAATGCACTCAGCTCTCCAGAATGCACTCAGCTCTCCAGAATGCACTCAGCTCTCCAGAATGTGCTCAGCTGTCTCTTGCAATTCTTGCGTATTAATTGTTTAATTGTGTGAATTGTTTGCCCTTCGATTATTTATTTGTATCAATTCCCCATTGCATATGTCACCAGTTTGTAAAACAGGCTGTTGTATTGGCTTTATAGTCTTGATACCTGGCAAAGACATAAGATGAATCATTTTAGCTCTTCAAGCTCTTCGAGCATTCTGGAGAGCAGTAGTACATTTACCATTAATTCCCGTCATTTGGTTACATTCATTTCTATTAATGCATATATTAATTACAGTCATTTACCATTCTCATTCTCGGAGTGGAAACTTTGCAGAATTCACAACCTGCTACGCTGCTAGAAAAATGGTAGGATACATTCTTAACTTCTCCAAACGTGAAACTCACGCTCAGCCTATCAGCTACCCAAGTTTATCAGGCGTTGTAATATCTCGGAAAATGCAGTTTGTAGCCTATTTTTGTGTTTTTTGTTTTTTACAATACAAAACATCCACATACAAACAACAACATAAAGACGCAAACAAACATCTACAACATCACACCTGCTCACACCCCCCTCTCCAGCTCCCGCATCACTCTCCGCCACATGGCCTCAAACTGCACCATTTTGTTTCTCTCCGTCGCCCCACAAACTTTCAACACTCGTCCTCCCGAGTGGCAGTGTTGGCACTGCATCGCAGTGCTAGCTGTGCCACTAGAGATCCTGGTTCGAATTCAGGCTCTGTCGTAGCCGTGCGCGACCGGGAGACCCATGGGGCGGCGCACAATTGGCCCAGGGTAGGGGAGGGAATGGCCGGCAGGGATGTAGCTCAGTTGGTAGAGCATGGCGATTGCAACGCCAGGGTTGTGGGTTTCAAATCGAAACTTCTTTTGAAAATACCTACATTGGTCAGTCCAAAATTGCTTTTTAATTCTGTCATGGAAATAGCATGTGCATCTTCAGTATGTACCCATTGTTTCTCTTTAGTGCATTTAACTACACGTCGCCAGTAAAAGCCTTGGGTGGCGAGTTGATACAATTCCAAGTCTGGAAGGTTAAAACCACCCTCTGACTCGGGAAGATGTAAAACGTTCCTTTTTATTCTATGAATTACATTTTTCCATATAAAGTCTGTTATGACCGATTATACTTTTGTAAAGAATGCCTTTGGTGGGGTAATTGGTATTACCGAGAATAAATATACAAACTTTGAGAGCCATGCCATTCTGAAGAGGTTTATTCTACCTGGAAGATTTATGGGAAGATTGTTCCACTTAATTAGATCTGCTTTCATATTGTTGAGTAATGGGATCAATTTATCTTTATATAGTAATTGTTTGTTGTCACTTATTAAACATCCTACAGTGTGTTAACAATGTATTCATACCCTTGACTTTTTCCACATTTTGTTGTGTTACAAAGTGGGATTAAAATGAATTTAATTGTCATTTGTTGTCGACAGTCTACACAAAATACTCTGTGATGTCAAAGTGGAAGAAATATTCTAACATTTGTAAAAAATAAAACATTAATATATCTTGATTACATAAGTATTAACCCCCCCGAGTCAATACATGGTAGAATCACATTTGGCAGTCTTTCTGGGTAAGTCTCTAAGAGCTTTCCACACCTGGATTGTGCAACATTTGCCCATTAATCTTTTCAAAATTCTTGAAGCTTTGTCAAATTGGTTGTTGATCATTGCTACACAACCATTTTCAGGTCTTGCCATAGATTTCCAAGCGGATTTAAGTCAAAACTCTAATTCAGACACTCAGGAACATTCAATGTCTTCTTGGTATGCAACTCCAGTGTAGATTTGGCCTTTGGTGTTTGAGGTTATTGTCCTGCTGAATAGTAAATTCAGCAGGACATGTGCTCTGTTTCACTGTCAACAGTAGACCATATACATGGGCTCTGTTTTTTCACTGTCAACAGTAGACCATATACATGGGCTCTGTTTTCACTGTCAAGAGTAGACCATATACAGTGAGGGAATTAAGTATTTGATCCCCTGCTGATTTTGTACGTTTGCCCACTGACAAAGACATGATCAGTCTATAATTTTAATGGTAGGTTTATTTGAACAGTGAGAGACAGAATAACAACAACAAAATCCAGAAAAATGCATGTCACAAATGTTATAAATTGATTTGCATTTTAATGAGGGAAATAAGTATTTGACCCCTCTGCAAAACATGACTTAGTACTTGGTGGCAAGACCCTTGTTGGCAATCACAGAGGTCAGACGTTTCTTGTAGTTGGCCACCAGGTTTACACACATCTCAGGAGGGATTTTGTCTCACTCCTCTTTGCAGATCTTCTCCAAGTCATTAAGGTTTCGAGGCTGACATTTGGCAACTCGAACCTTCAGCTCCCTCCACAGATTTTCTATGGGATTAAGGTCTGGAGACTGGCTAGGCCACTCCAGGACCTTAATGTGCTTCTTCTTGAGCCACTCCTTTGTTGCCTTGGCCGTGTGTTTTGGGTCATTGTCATGCTGGAATACCCATCCACGACCCATTTTCAATGCCCTGGCTGAGGGAAGGAAGTTCTCACCCAAGATTTGACGGTACATGGCCCCGTCATCGTCTCTTTGATGCGGTGAAGTTGTCCTGTCCCCTTAGCAGAAAAACACCCCCAAAGCATAATGTTTCCACCTCCATGTTTGACGGTGGGGATGGTGTTCTTGGGGTCATAGGCAGCATTCCTCCTCCTCCAAACACGGCGAGTTGAGTTGATGCCAAAGAGCTCGATTTTGGTCTCATCTGACCACAACACTTTCACCCAGTTCTCCTCTGAATCATTCAGATGTTCATTGGCAAACTTCAGACGGGCCTGTATATGCGCTTTCTTGAGCAGGGGGACCTTGCGGGCGCTGCAGGATTTCAGTCCTTCACGGTGTAGTGTGTTACCAATTGTTTTCTTGGTGACTATGGTCCCAGCTGCCTTGAGATCATTGACAAGATCCTCCCGTGTAGTTCTGGGCTGATTCCTCACCGTTCTCATGATCATTGCAACTCCACGAGGTGAGATCTTGCATGGAGCCCCAGGCCGAGGGAGATTGACAGTTATTTTGTGTTTCTTCTATTTGCGAATAATCGCACCAACTGTTGTCAACTTCTCACCAAGCTGCTTGGCGATGGTTTTGTAGCCCATTCCAGCCTTGTGTAGGTCTACAATCTTGTCCCTGACATCCTTGGAGAGCTCTTTGGTCTTGGCCATGGTGGAGAGTTTGGAATCTGATTGATTGATTGCTTCTGTGGACAGGTGTCTTTTATACAGGTAACAAGCTGAGATTAGGAGCACTCCCTTTAAGAGTGTGCTCCTAATCTCAGCTCGTTACCTGTATAAAAGACACCTGGGAGACAGAAATCTTTCTGATTGAGAGGGGGTCAAATACTTATTTCCCTCATTAAAATACAAATCAATTTATATCATTTTTGACATGTGTTTTTCTGGATTTTTTTTAAATTCTGTCTCTCACTGTTCAAATAAACCTACCATTAAAATTATAGACTGATCATGTCTTTGTCAGTGGGCAAACGTAGAAAATCAGCAGGGGATCAAATACTTTTTCCCCTCACTCTGTTTTCACTGTCAACAGTAGACCATAAACTGTACCAATGGATTTTTCTACTGTTTGATTTGTTGTCTTATTTTCACACATTAAGTGTGCCATTCCTCTTCCCTCTTATTGGCTGACTCACAGGACAGCTAATGGCAGCCTCTTATTGGCTGACTCACAGGACAGCTAATTGTCACGATCGTCTGAGGAAGCGGACCAATACGCAGCGCGTGGAGTGAACATGATGACTTTATTTAATAAAGCAACCACAAAAAACAACAAATGACGATAGTGAAGTCCTCTGTAACACTGACAGAAACATGGAACAAAAACCCACAATACCCACGAGAAAACACACAGTATAAATATGGCTCCCAATCAGAGATAACGAGCCGACAGCTGACACTCGTTACCTCCGATTGGGAGTCATATGACTAATAAAGAACAATCAACCCCAAACATAGAAATGAACAACCAGAAATCCCCAACATAGAAATACACCCAAACAATGAAAATGAACAACCCTGGCTCAAATATCAACGTCCATGGAGCCAGAGTGTCACAGTACCCCCCCCTAAAGGTGCGACCTCCGGGCGCACCAGCATACAGTCTAGGGGAGGGTCTGGGTGGGCGTCTGTCCATGGTGGCGGCTCTGGCCCAGGTCGTGGTCCCCACCCCACCTTAGTCACTATCCGCTTCCGTATCCCCCTCCACATGACCACCCCCAACTAAACCCCACTGGATTAAGGGGCGGCACCGGACTAAGGGGCAGCACCGGACTAAGGGGCAGCACTGGACTAAGGGGCAGCACCGGACTAAGGGGCAGCACCGGACTAAGGGGCAGCACCGGACTAAGGGGCAGCACCGGACTAAGGGGCAGCACCGGACTAAGGGACAGTACCTGACCAACTGGCGGATCCTGGCTGGCTGGCTCTGGCGGATCCTGGCTGGACGGCTCTGGCGGATCCTGGCTGGCAGAAGGCTCTGGCTGATCCTGTCTGGCAGAAGGCTCTGGCTGATCCTGTCTGGCGGAAGGCTCTGGCTGATCCTGTCTGGCGGAAGGCTCTGGCTGATCCTGTCTGGCGGAAGGCTCTGGCTGATCCTGTCTGGCGGAAGGCTCTGGCTGATCCTGTCTGGCGGAAGGCTCTGGCTGATCCTGTCTGGCGGAAGGCTCTGGCTGATCCTGTCTGGCGGAAGGCTCTGGCTGATCCTGTCTGGCGGAAGGCTCTGGCTGCTCCTGTCTGGCGGAGAGCTCTAGCGGCTCCGGTCTGGCGGACGGCTCTGAAGGCTCATGGCAGACGGGCGGCTTTGCAGGCTCAGTACAGACGGGCAGTTCCTGCGGCGCTTGGCAGACGGACAGTTCAGACGGCGTTGGGCAGACGGGCAGTTCAGGCGCCGTTGGGCAGACGGGCAGTTCAGACGGCGTTGGGCAGACGGACAGTTCAGACAGCGTTGGGCAGACGGGCAGTTCAGACGGCGTTGGGCAGACGGGCAGTTCAGGCGCCGTTGGGCAGACGGGCAGTTCAGACGGCGTTGGGCAGACGGACAGTTCAGGCGCCGTTGGGCAGACGGGCAGTTCAGACGGCGTTGGGCAGACGGACAGTTCAGGCCCCGGTGGAGAGGCGACGGCGAGAGAAGCAACAGGGCATGCTTGGCCCTGGGGACGCACCGTAGGCCTGATGCGTGGTGCCGGAACTGGAGGTACCGGGCTGAGGACACGCATCTCAGGGCTAGTGCGGGAAGCAGCAACAGGGCATGCTTGGCCCTGGGGACGCACATAAGGCCTAGTGCGGAGAGCAGCAACAGGGCATGCTGGACCCTGGGGACGCACATAAGGCCTAGTGCGGAGAGCAGGAACAGGCCGGGCTGGGCTGGCGAAGCGCACCGTATCCCTGGTGCGTGGAGTAGGAACAGGCCGGGCTGGGCTGGCGACGCGCACCGTATCCCTGGTGCAGTGGCCGGAACAGGCCGGGCCGGGCTGGCGAAGCGCACCGTATCCCTGGTGCGTGGAGTAGGAACAGGCCGGGCTGGGCTGGCGACGCGCACCGTATCCCTGGTGCGAGTGGCCGGAACAGGCCGGGCCGGGCTGGCGAGCGCACCGTATCCCTGGTGCGTGGAGTAGGAACAGGCCGGGCTGAGCTGGCGACGCGCACCGTATCCCTGGTGCGAGTGGCCGGAACAGGCCGGGCCGGGCTGGCGAAGCGCACCCTATCCCTGGTGCGTGGAGCAGGAACAGGCCGGGCTGGGCTGGCGACGCGCACCGCATCCCTGGTGCGAGTGGCCGGAACAGGCCGGGCCGGGCTGGCGTAGCACACCGTGGACCTGGTGCTTGGAGTAGGAACAGGCCGGTCCGTACACGGGAACACACACCACTGGCCTCAACCGAGGATCAGGAACGGGCCGGACCGGACTGGCAACACACATCAGTCTTTCACGCCGTGCCACAACACTTCCCTCCCTCTACTCGCCAATGGCTCCCGTACTCCGTTAGCCTTCTCTCCTTTTCTCCCTGTGGCAGCCTCCTGCTGCCCAGCCGCCTGACCATGTGCCCCCCAAAAAATTTTTTGGGGGGTTGCCTCCCGTCCTTCCGACGATGGCCCTGCCGATGCCGTTGCTCCTCTCGCCGTCGCCTCTCCACCGTCTCGTTCCATGGTCGGCGATCCATACCATCTAGGATCTCCTCCCAAGTCCAGGACCCTTTACCGTCCAACAGTTCCTCCCATGTCCAGACCCTTTGCTCCTGGACGCGCTGCTTGGTCCTTTTATGGTGGGTTTTTCTGTCACGA
The DNA here is from genome assembly GCF_020615455.1 of Coregonus clupeaformis. Taxonomy (NCBI): domain Eukaryota; kingdom Metazoa; phylum Chordata; class Actinopteri; order Salmoniformes; family Salmonidae; genus Coregonus; species Coregonus clupeaformis. The sequence goes on along the minus strand of NC_059208.1, from coordinate 63,947,608 downwards.
TCGTCTGAGGAAGCGGACCAATACGCAGCGCGTGGAGTGAACATGATGACTTTATTTAATAAAGCAACCACAAAAAACAACAAATGACGATAGTGAAGTCCTCTGTAACACTGACAGAAACATGGAACAAAAACCCACAATACCCACGAGAAAACACACAGTATAAATATGGCTCCCAATCAGAGATAACGAGCCGACAGCTGACACTCGTTACCTCCGATTGGGAGTCATATGACTAATAAAGAACAATCAACCCCAAACATAGAAATGAACAACCAGAAATCCCCAACATAGAAATACACCCAAACAATGAAAATGAACAACCCTGGCTCAAATATCAACGTCCATGGAGCCAGAGTGTCACACTAATGGCAGCATCTTATTGGCTGACTCACAGGACAGCTAATGGCAGCATCTTATTGGCTGACTCACAGGACAGCTAATGGCAGCATCTTATCGGCTGACTCACAGGACAGCTAATGGCAGCATCTTATCGGCTGACTCACAGGACAGCTAATGGCAGCATCTTATTGGCTGACTCACAGGACAGCTAACGGCAGCATCTTATTGCTGCCAGCTTTAATCATCCATTTCTCTTTCTGCAGCAACGGGGTGCATGAGAAGGGAAATAAAAGGGGTAGAGTGCCCTGCTCTATTTAGTCAGTGGACGTCTTGTTTACTTACCAGGCTAGCTGGTGGATTCAGAACAGAGTGGAGACTGGCTAAAGGCAGCGAGGCCCAGGCAGGTTTCCCCCAATATGGAGGAACGCAGGAGTGTGTCCCAAATGGCACGCACTACCCTATGGGCCCTGGTTTAAAGTAGTGCACTAAATAGGGAATATGGTGCCATTTGGAATGCATCCCCCTCTCTCTCTCTCCAAACGTCCAGGCTTGAATTAGATCCAGCTGCAGCCGCACTTCCTCATCACCCGTTACAAATCTGGAACTAAAACATTACATACACAGAAATGTAAAACATAACACATAACACACAAGCTGTCATTCCTGCTGCCAGCAGACCTGCTGCCAGGCGACCTGCTGCCAGGGGTTATTTCTGTTTTCATTTTACCCTGCTGCACATGAAGTAATTCATATATAAACACGATTACGAACAAGGGACCACATGATCATGATTTAACATCCATGGTTTTGATTTAAGCATACTTACTTGATCTACTCTAATTTTTCAGAGTTACATGAACTTAGTTTGAGTCATTTAAAACTGGTCCAATGTGGCAATGTAAATGATCCTTATTCAGTTGAACGCAAACCAAGATAAGTGGAGACCCAGGCCTATTAAATTAAATTAAAACCGGTTCTCAGAAGATTGCAATGAGACAAAGCAAAATGTATCTTGCACTACCAAGCGAGCCTCTTTGTATATAAATGTGCAGGTACCTACAGAACCTGGTTGGGTTTCTGCTCTAATACACATCAGACCCCTACCTGGTTGGGTTTCTGCTCTAATACACATCAGACCCCTACCTGGTTGGGTTTCTGCTCTTATACACATCAGACCCCTACCTGGTTGGGTTTCTGCTCTAATACACATCAGACCCCTACCTGGTTGGGTTTCTGCTCTAATACACATCAGACCCCTACCTGGTTGGGTTTCTGCTCTAATACACATCAGACCCCTACCTGGTTGGGTTTCTGCTCTAATACACATCAGACCCCTACCTGGTTGGGTTTCTGTTCTAATACACATCAGACCCCTACCTGGTTGGGTTTCTGCTCTAATACACATCAGACCCCTACCTGGTTGGGTTTCTGCTCTAACACACATCAGACCCCTACCTGGTTGGGCTTCTGCTCTAATACACATCAGATCCCTACCTGATTGGGCTTCTGCTCTAATACACATCAGACCCCTACCTGGTTGGGTTTCTGCTCTAATACACATCAGACCCCTACCTGGTTGGGTTTCTGCTCTTACACATCAGACCCCTACCTGGTTGGGCTTCTGCTCTAATACACATCAGACCCCTACCTGGTTGGGCTTCTGCTCTAATACACATCAGACCCCTACCTGGTTGGGTTTCTGCTCTAATACACATCAGACCCCTACCTGGTTGGGCTTCTGCTCTAACACACATCAGACCCCTACCTGGTTGGGTTTCTGCTCTAACACATATCAGACCCCTACCTGGTTGGGTTTCTGCTCTAATACACATCAGACCCCTACCTCGTTGGGTTTCTGCTCTAACACACATCAGACCCCTACCTGGTTGGGTTTCTAATCTAACACACATCAGACCCCTACCTGGTTGGGCTTCTGCTCTAACAAACATCAGACCCCTACCTGGTTGGGTTTCTGCTCTTACACACATCAGGCCCCTACCTCGTTGGGCTTCTGCTCTAACACACATCAGACCCCTACCTGGTTGGGTTTCTGCTCTAACACACATCAGACCCCTACCTGGTTGGGTTTCTGCTCTAATACACATCAGACCCCTACCTGGTTGGGTTTCTGCTCTAACACACATCAGGCCCCTACCTGGTTGGGCTTCTGCTCTAACACACATCAGACCCCTACCTGGTTGGGTTTCTGCTCTAACACACATCAGACCCCTACCTGGTTGGGTTTCTGCTCTAATACACATCAGACCCCTACCTGGTTGGGTTTCTGCTCTTACACACATCAGACCCCTACCTGGTTGGGTTTCTGCTCTAACACACATCAGGCCCCTACCTGGTTGGGTTTCTGCTCTTACACACATCAGGCCCCTACCTGGTTGGGTTTCTGCTCTTACACACATCAGACCCCTACCTGGTTGGGTTTCTGCTCTAATACACATCAGACCCCTACCTGGTTGGGTTTCTGCTCGTACACACATCAGACCCCTACCTGGTTGGGTTTCTGCTCTAATACACATCAGACCCCTACCTGGTTGGGTTTCTGCTCTAACACACATCAGACCCCTACCTGGTTGGGTTTCTGCTCTTACACACATCAGACCCCCTACCTGGTTGGGTTTCTGCTCTTACACACATCAGACCCCTACCTGGTTGGGTTTCTGCTCTTACACACATCAGACCCCTACCTGGTTGGGTTACTGCTCTAACACACATCAGACCCCTACCTGGTTGGGTTTCTGCTCTAATACACATCAGACCCCTACCTGGTTGGGTTTCTGCTCTAACACACATCAGACCCCTACCTGGTTGGGTTTCTGCTCTAATACACATCAGACCCCTACCTGGTTGGGTTTCTGCTCTAACACACATCAGACCCCTACCTGGTTGGGCTTCTGCTCTAATACACATCAGACCCCTACCTGGTTGGGCTTCTGCTCTAATACACATCAGACCCCTACCTGGTTGGGTTTCTGCTCTAATACACATCAGACCCCTACCTAGTTGGGTTTCTGCTCTAACACACATCAGACCCCTACCTGGTTGGGTTTCTGCTCTAATACACATCAGACCCCTACCTGGTTGGGTTTCTGCTCTAATACACATCAGACCCCTACCTGGTTGGGTTTCTGCTCTAATACACATCAGACCCCTTCCTGGTTGGGTTTCTGCTCTAATACACATCAGACCCCTTCCTGGTTGGGCTTCTGCTCTAATACACATCAGACCCCTACCTGGTTGGGTTTCTGCTCTTACACATCAGACCCCTACCTGGTTGGGCTTCTGCTCTAATACACATCAGACCCCTACCTGGTTGGGCTTCTGCTCTAATACACATCAGACCCCTACCTGGTTGGGTTTCTGCTCTAATACACATCAGACCCCTACCTGGTTGGGCTTCTGCTCTAACACACATCAGACCCCTACCTGGTTGGGTTTCTGCTCTAACACACATCAGACCCCTACCTGGTTGGGTTTCTGCTCTAATACACATCAGACCCCTACCTCGTTGGGTTTCTGCTCTAACACACATCAGACCCCTACCTGGTTGGGTTTCTAATCTAACACACATCAGACCCCTACCTGGTTGGGCTTCTGCTCTAACACACATCAGACCCCTACCTGGTTGGGTTTCTGCTCTTACACACATCAGGCCCCTACCTTGTTGGGCTTCTGCTCTAACACACATCAGACCCCTACCTGGTTGGGTTTCTGCTCTAACACACATCAGACCCCTACCTGGTTGGGTTTCTGCTCTAATACACATCAGACCCCTACCTGGTTGGGTTTCTGCTCTAACACACATCAGGCCCCTACCTGGTTGGGCTTCTGCTCTAACACACATCAGACCCCTACCTGGTTGGGTTTCTGCTCTAACACACATCAGACCCCTACCTGGTTGGGTTTCTGCTCTAATACACATCAGACCCCTACCTGGTTGGGTTTCTGCTCTTACACACATCAGGCCCCTACCTGGTTGGGTTTCTGCTCTAACACACATCAGGCCCCTACCTGGTTGGGTTTCTGCTCTTACACACATCAGGCCCCTACCTGGTTGGGTTTCTGCTCTTACACACATCAGACCCCTACCTGGTTGGGTTTCTGCTCTAATACACATCAGACCCCTACCTGGTTGGGTTTCTGCTCTTACACACATCAGACCCCTACCTGGTTGGGTTTCTGCTCTTACACACATCAGACCCCTACCTGGTTGGGTTTCTGCTCTTACACACATCAGACCCCTACCTGGTTGGGTTTCTGCTCTAACACACATCAGACCCCTACCTGGTTGGGTTTCTGCTCTAACACACATCAGACCCCTACCTGGTTGGGTTTCTGCTCTAATACACATCAGACCCCTACCTGGTTGGGTTTCTGCTCTTACACACATCAGACCCCTACCTGGTTGGGTTTCTGCTCTTACACACATCAGACCCCTACCTGGTTGGGTTTCTGCTCTAATACACATCAGACCCCTACCTGGTTGGGTTTCTGCTCTTACACACATCAGGCCCCTACCTGGTTGGGTTTCTGCTCTTACACACATCAGACCCCTACCTGGTTGGGTTTCTGCTCTTACACACATCAGACCCCTACCTGGTTGGGTTTCTGCTCTAATACACATCAGACCCCTACCTGGTTGGGTTTCTGCTCTTACACACATCAGACCCCTACCTGGTTGGGTTTCTGCTCTAACACACATCAGACCCCTACCTGGTCGGGTTTCTGCTCTAACACACATCAGACCCCTACCTGGTTGGGTTTCTGCTCTAATACACATCAGACCCCTACCTGGTTGGGTTTCTGCTCTAATACACATCAGACCCCTACCTGGTTGGGTTTCTGCTCTAATACACATCAGACCCCTACCTGGTTGGGTTTCTGCTCTAATACACATCAGACCCCTACCTGGTTGGGTTTCTGCTCTAATACACATCAGACCCCTACCTGGTTGGGTTTCTGCTCTTACACACATCAGACCCCTACCTGGTTGGGTTTCTGCTCTTACACACATCAGACCCCTACCTGGTTGGGTTTCTGCTCTAACCCAGACCTACACTATGATCATGGGAAGCCCTTACTTGGACTTGTTCACCCCCTGTACTCCAGTCTGTAACCAGTCTCTGTTGTCACATGTTGTGGTTGGTGTAGCAGAGCTCCACCACCGTACTATACACTCTCCTCCCTGTCTGTCTGAATGCCTGAGCAGGTTTTATCCTTGGCCTGGGTATACAGGCAGGCTCCGATGACGGATTCAGCATCCCTGTCGACACACCATAATTGCTTCAGCATTTTGAATTGTTGTGTTGTGCACATTCCTCTAGAATGGCTTGTTTTGTAATGCCAGGAAGATTCTGGCAGTGGTTTGGAAATCAGTAGCTTTTTGTAATGGGGAAGGCACATTGCCAACATAACCAGGGATACTTTCAAATGGCACCCTATTCCCTATATAGTGCACTACTTATGACCAGGGGACAGGGTGCCATTTGAGACACAAACCAGTACAGCTGGACTGCAGGTGGAATTAGCTATTGTGCCCATGCGTACACATACAAGTGGTTGCCTTATTATTTTGCAGTCGGTGTACCATGAACAAACATGGCCGCAAAATCAGAGTGGAATATGCTTCTTATGTATCTTTTGCATGACAAGCCAGCGCCAGCCAGTGCGAGCATCACGAGGGGAACCACCTAAACACACACCAAAACGTGACGCTTGCAAAATCAAGTTTACTTCAAAATGGCCAGAGTCAATCCCCTCTTCAAGAAACCAACACTCGACTCCTCTGACGTCAAAAACGACAGACTGGTGTCCCTTCTTTCCTTTCTTTCCAAAACACTTGAGTGTGCTGTCTCTGACCAACTCTCCCTATCTCTCTCAGAACGATCTTCTTGACTCTAACCAGTCAGGCTTCAAGACGGATCATTCAACTGAGACTGCTCTCCTCTGTGTCACGGAGGCTCTCCGCTCTGCCAAAGCTAACTCTCTCTCCTCTGTTCTCACCCTCCTAGATCTATCTGCTGCCTTCGACACCGTGAACCATCAGATCCTCCTCTCCACCCTCTCAGGGTTGGGCGTCTCAGGCTCTGCACACTCTTGGATTGCGTCCTACCTGGCAGGTCGCTCCTACCAGGTGACGTGGAGAGGATCTGTATCTGCACCACATGCTCTCACTACTGGTGTCCCCCAGGGCTCGGTTCTAGGCCCTCTCCTCTTCTCTCTATACACTAAGTCACTCGGCCCCGTCATATCCTCACATGGTCTCTCCTATCATTGCTATGTGGATGACACTCAACTGCTTTTCTCCTTCTCCCCTTCTGACACGTGTAGTCCTGTGTAGCTCAGTTGGTAGAGCATGAACTAAAGTATGAAAATGTATGCACTCACTACCGTAAGTCGCTCCGGATAAGAGCGTCTGCTAAAATTACTAAAATCGAATCTCTGCATACCTGGCAGATATCTCAGCTTGGATGTAGGCCTACCACCTCAAGCTCAACACTCGACAAGACGGAGCTGCTCTTCCTGGGGAAGGCCTGCCCGCTCCAACACCTCTCCATCACGGTTGACAACTTCACAGTGTCCCCCTCCCAGAGCGCAAAGAACCTTGGCGTGACCCTGGACAACACCCATTTGTTCTCTGCAAACATCAAAGCAGTGACTTGTTCATGCTCTACAACATCCGTAGAGTATGACCCTACCTCACACAGGAAGTGGCGCAGGTCCTAATCCAAGCGCTTGTCATCTCCCGTCTGGACTACTGCAACTCGCTGTTGGCTGGGCTCCCCGCTTGTGCCATCAAACCTCTGCAACTGATCCAGAACGCTGCAGCCTGCCTGGTGTTCAACCTTCCCAAGTTCTCCCATGTCACCCCGCTCCTCAGTACACTCCACTAGCTTCCAGTTGAAGCTCACATCCACTACAAGACCATGGTACTTGACTACAGAGCAGCAAGAGGAACTGCCCCTCCCTACCTTCAGGCTATGCTAAAACCCTGCACCCCAACCCGAGCACTCCGTTCTGCCACCTCTGGTCTCTTGGCCCTCCCAACACTACAGGAAGGCAGCTCCCGCTCAGCCCAGTCCAAGCTCTTCTTTGTCCTGGCCCCACAATGGTGGAACCAACTTCCCCCTGAAGCTAGGACAGCAGAGTCCCTGCCCATTTTCAGAAAACATCTGAAACCCTGCCTCTTCAAAATGTATCGTAGATAATCCCACAGCGTGCCACCAAAAAAAAAAGGCTTTCGTGAACTAATACTTACACTAGCTCTGACTCTGCTGATAGCTACTTTACTGAGGAAAAATGTACTTACTATGCCTGTGATATGTGGTTGTCCCACTTAGCTACGTTAAGATGGATGCACTAACTGTAAGTGGCTCTGGATAAGAGCGTCTGCTAAATGACTAAAATGTAAATGTAAAACACGTTTAATAACAGAGAGACATGCTAACTGAAAAGAGGTACAGGTAACTGCCAAAAATAAAGGAAACACCAACATAAAGTGTCTTAATATGGCATTGGGCCACCACAAGCCAGAACAGCTTCTAATGCCTCTACTGCATGCGTACAAAATAATGAACATCAATGGGCATTCCATTGGGTTATGTGTTTACATTCCAATGGCTTGTCTCGCATTTTCCATGAGGTTCACCTGAGGATAATTAGGGGGTGCAATAGGTTGCAGATGTCGGTCACGGTTGGTGATAGTGGAGCGGAGAGGAGCATTGGCCCATACAGACCGGCTAGGGCCTCTGGGCGCCCCATGTCAGGGCTAAGAGCCCGGCTCAGTCTCTGGGCGCCCCATGTCAGGGCTAAGAGCCTGGCTCAGTCTCTGGGCGCCCCATGTCAGGGCTAAGAGCCCGGCTCAGTCTCTGGGCGCCCCATGTCAGGGCTAAGAGCCCGGCTCAGTCTCTGGGCGCCCCATGTCAGGGCTAAGAGCCCAGCTCAGTCTCAGTACAGGCTTGGCTTCAAACCCCTTAACAGAGTAGTGCACTACATAGGGAATAGGGTGCCATTTGGGACGCAGCCCTAGTGAATGGGACAACGCCCTGGCTGGCTCCATCCGTTAACTGCACTCTGGCTCTGCTATCTCTTGTTCACGCCTGGAACCTCAGATCAAGCATGCGTTCTAAATGGCACCCTATTCCCTATGTAGCACACTACTTTTGACCAGGGCGCATAGGGCTCTGTTTAAAAGTAGTGCCCCTACACAGGGTATAGTGTGCCATTTGGGACATAGACCAAGCCTTAAATCCCCTCAACTCTAAACTCAAAATCCTCCCTTTCTTTACTTACTTGCTGACATATACACTCAACACCATCCCTAGGTAGTGCTGTATAGGTCTCCAGTCTCTTCGGCTACTTTCTAGATCACAATAAGTATGGATTTATTTTCAGTTATGGGGGAATAATGGAGAAATGTTTCATTTTACATTCTGCAAGAAATTCTGTCATCAGCTCCACCCAGGGTCTCAGGAGACATTTTACAGAGCTGGATGAATATCAACCTCTCTGTCCGCGTCCCAAATGACACCCTATTCCCTATTTAGTGCACTATTTTGGCCAGAGCCTATAAGGCTATAGTGTGTCATTGGGGACGTGCCCAGAGAGGCTGATATTCATCCAGGTCGGTGAGACTTGTCCTTTGTTTTTTCTCAACTCCCTCACGGACGTAATAGCTAGCGCTTTATCACTCTCAATGCAGCTGTTTGGCATTCTCCTCCATTTACTGGGACCTAAACCATCACTGCATCTTTCAGCTGAGATATCAGCAAATCCATAAATCTCACACAATACACCATCAATACATATTCCTCCAACTATGAGGTATGAAGTTTCAACCGTAAACATTGTGAAATAACTTATCACAAGTTGCTATTCCCATACCGAAACCAAATATATTGACATACAGTGCATTTGGAAAGTATTCAGACCCCTTGACTTTTTCCACATTTTGTTAAGTTACAGCCTTATTCTAAAATTGATTAAATTGTTTTTTCCCCTCATCAATCTACACACAATACCCCATAATGACAAAGCAAAACAGGTTTTAGAAAGTTTTGCAAATGTATAAAAAATATATAACTGAAATATCAAAATTACATAAGTATTTGTATTTTGTATTTCTTAGGGATCCCCATTACTATTCCTGGGGTCCAAACATATTAAAGCACTTACATTACATAGAAAATAAAAGATAAAACAGTACATCATATAATATTATTATACCACTACATATCCACAATACAAAATGTTTAATACCACCATACAACAATATCACAATGTCTGCATATGTATGTGTCTATACCTTTGTTTGTGTCTCTTCACAGTCCCCACTGTATTTGATCCCCTGCTGATTTTGTACGTTTGCCCACTGACAAAGACATGATCAGTCTATAATTATAATGGTAGGTTTATTTGAACAGTGAGAGACAGAATAACAACAGAAAAATCCAGAAAAACGCATGTCAAAAATGTTATAAATTGATTTGCATTTTAATGAGAGAAACAAGTATTTGACCCCCTCTCAGTCAGAAAGATTTCTGTCTCCCAGGTGTCTTTTATACAGGCAACGAGCTGAGATTAGGAGCACACTCTTAAAGGGAGTGATCCTAATCTCAGTTTGTTACCTGTATAAAAGTGGATGGGTCGTGGATGGGTATTCCAGCATGACAATGAACCAAAACACACGGCCAAGGCAACAAAGGAGTGGCTCAAGAAGAAGCACATTAAGGTCCTGGAGTGGCCTAGCCATCTGCAAAGAGGAGTGGGACAAAATCCCTCCTTAGATGTGTGCAAACCTGGTGGCCAACTACAAGAAACGTCTGACCTCTGTGATTGCCAACAAGGGTTTTGCCACCAAGTACTAAGTCATGTTTTGCAGAGGGGTCAAATACTTATTTCCCTCATTAAAATGCAAATCAATTCATAACATTTTTGACATGTGTTTTTCTGGATGTTTTTGTTGTTATTCTGTCTCTCACTGTTCAAATAAACCTACCATTAAAATTATAGACTGATCATGTCTTTGTCAGTGGGCAAACATACAAAATCAGCAGGGGATCAAATACTTTTTTCCCTCACTGTACATAGACACACTGGCCAGTGGCAATCCCTCGACCTCAACCAAATTGAGATGGTTTGGGATGAGTCGTACCGCAGAGTGAAGGAAAAGCAGCCAACAAGTGCTCAGCATATGTCGGAACTCCTTCAAGACTGTTGGAAAAGCATTCCAGGTAAAGCTGGTTGAAAGAATGCCAAGAGTGTGCAAAGCTATGTTATTTCATTGTTTTGATGTCTTCACTATAATTCTACATTGTAGAAAATAGTAAAAATAAAGAAAAACCCTTGAATGAGTAGGTGTTCTAAAACTTTTGACCGGTAGTGTACGTCCATATTTCATAAAAACATGAACATGTTCGATTTTGGGAGTTTTTGAATATGTTTTAATATTTTTGACATATAAATATATTTTTATATGTATTACTTATCCATATGTGGTAGTATGCATTTACCATTCATGTGCTATTCATATATTTACATGTATTTGTTTACAATATATTTAACAGCATGCATTATTATTTATGGTCAATATATTTATATATGAATAATACATATATTTGTATGTATGAATAATACATAGTTCATAATATATGGTGATGTACAGTGGCTTGCAAATGTATTCACCCCCTTCGCACTTTTCCTATTTTGTTTCCTTATAACCTGGAATTAAAATGGATTTTTGGGGGGTTGGTATCATTTGATTTACACAACATGCCTACCACTTTGAAGATCCAAATAATTTTTTATTGTGAAACAAACAAGAAATAAGACAAAAAAACTGAAAACTTGAGCATGCATAACTATTCACCCCCCCAAAGTCAATACTTTGTAGAGCCACCTTTTGCAGCAATTACAGCTGCAAGTCTCTTGGGGTATGTCTCTATAAGCTTGGCACATCTAGCCACTGGGATTTTTGCCCATTCTTCAAGGCAAAACTGCTACAGCTCCTTCAAGTTGGATGGGTTTCGCTGGTGTACAGCAATCTTTAAGTCATACCACAGATTCTCAATTGGATTGAGGTCTGGGCTTTGACTAGGCCATTCCAAGACATTTAAATGTTCCCCTTAAACCACTCGAGTGTTGCTTTTGCAGAATTTCCCTGTATTTAGCGCTATCGATCAATCCTTAAATTCTGACCAGTTTCCCAGTCCCTGCCGATGAAAAACATCCCCACAGCATGATGCTGCCACCACCATGCTTCACTGTGAGGATGGTGTTCTCGGGGTGATGAGAGGTGTTGGGTTTGCGCCAGACATAGCGTTTTCCTTGATGGCCAAAAAGCTCAATTTTAGTCTCATCTGACCAAAGTATCTTCTTCCATATGTTTGGGGAGTCTCCCACAAGCCTTTTGGAGAACACCAAACGTGTTTGCTTATTTTTTTCTTTAAGCAATGGCTTTTTTCTGGCCACTCTTCCGTAAAGCCCAGCTGTGTGGAGTGTACGGCTTAAAGTGGTCCTATGGACAGATACTTCAATCTCCGCTGTGGAGCTTTGCAGCTCCTTCAGGGTTATCTTTGGTCTCTTTGTTGCCTCTCTGATTAATGCCCTCCTTGCCTGGTCCGTGAGTTTTGGTGGGCGGCCCTCTCTTGGCAGGTTTGTTATGGTGCCATATTCTTTCCATAAAAAAAAAATGTATTTAATGGTGCTCCGTGGGATGTTCAAAGTTTCTGATATTTTTTTATAACCCAACCCTGATCTGTACTTCTCCACAACTTTGTTCCTGACCTGTTTGGAGAGCTCCTTGGTCTTCTTGGTGCCGCTTGCTTGGTGGTGCCCCTTGCTTAGTGGTGCTGCAGACTCTGGGGCCTTCCAGAACAGGTGTATATCTATTGAGATCATGTGACACTTAGATTGCACACAGGTGGGCTTTATTGAACTCATTATGTGACTTCTGAAGGTAATTGGTTGCACCAGATCTTATTTAGGGGCTTCATAGCAAAGGGGGTGAATACATATGCACGCATCACTTTTCCGATATATACTTTTTTAGAATTCTTTGAAACAAGTTATTTGTTTCATTTCACTTCACCAATTTGGACTATTTTGTGTATGTCCATTACATGAAATCCAAATAAAAATCCATTTAAATTACAGGTTTTAATGCAACAAAATAGGAAAAAACGCCAAGGGGGATGAATACTTTTGCAAGGCACTGTACCGTATGTGTAAGAAATGTAATTAAATGCAGGTCAAATGCAATAGAAACAAGTCACAACAATTAAGACTAAAAACAATCTATTGTTCACCTTTGTTGGCTCAGAAAGTCACTTGAAGGTCGCATCCGAAAAACGAAATATAATGTACAAATTACCTCTGTGCACTTAGCATCTGTATGTGAAAATAAGGTATTTAAATAAGTTGACAGTTACCCTGAGAATAATCAGTGAGTCAGTGAAAAAAATCCACCCAAGTTAGGAAGAATTAGGGATTAATGTGTGACTACCCAATGAGATCGGGCTACCTGATTTGTTTAATGTGTGACTACCCAATGAGATCGGGCTACCTGATTTGGTTAATGTGTGACTACCCAATGAGATCGGGCTACCTGATTTGGTTAATGTGTGACTACCCAATGAGATCGGGCTACCTGATTTGGTTAATGTGTGACTACCCAATGAGATCGGGCTACCTGATTTGGTTAATGTGTGACTACCCAATGAGATCGGGCTACCTGATTTGGTTAATGCGTGACTACCCAATGAGATCGGGCTACCTGATTTGGTTAATGTATGACTACCCAATGAGATCGGGCTACCTGATTTGGTTAATGCGTGACTACCCAATGAGATCGGGCTACCTGATTTGGTTAATGTGTGACTACCCAATGAGATCGGGCTACCTGATTTGGTCGGGCTCCACTGTATTTTTAGTATTATTATTATTTAGTATTACTTTTTTTTGAAGGGGGTAGATCAGCTTTAATATTGCAGATAGATTATAACTTCCATCAATGTAATTGTCCACTGTTAGCAATGGTTCCGTCTGCCCCAGTCGCAGGTTAGGTGAATTACAGGTTAGGATAACTAAATTGGCAGGTTAGGATAATTAAATTGGCAGGTTAGGTGAATTAACGTGGCAGGTTAGGTGAATTCACGTGGCAGGTTAGGTGAATTCACGTGGCAGGTTAGGAGAATTAGGTTAAGGTTAGGAGAAGAGTTAGGGTAAGGCTTAGCTACAATGCACCCTGACCAAATCAGGTAGCCCGACCTAATCAGGTCGTGACAAATGTCAATGAACTTCAGATTGATACTTACAATTAAGTGTCCATTTTCAGACTCACAAGATGACAGTTACCCTGTGGATAATTCAGAGACAGAGAGTCAGTGAAAGTTTAGGGTTTTAATATTGAGGAACTAACTAGCTAAATGATACAAAAGACAAACCTACATTGATGTAGATGCTATTGTGGGCAGTGAACTTATGAACTTGATTTATGTATTTCTAAACATAAACAATGGAAACACTATTAAAAAAGCTTTTGTCGTTGGCTAGGTTACCAAAACATTGAGGATGATAAATGTCATCTGTCATCTTCTCCCACCATCAGGAGCTCTCATGTTCCTGGGAGCGAGCCGGCGGCGGCGGCGTCGTCAGTGTTTCCAGTGACACTGGGGAGAGATCAACTGTACCCGGCTTAGGCCCAATCCTCCCCAGCTCCCCCCACACGGAGTGGTGGTGCCATTGGTGCCATTGTTTTGACCACTGGCAAGCCCTACCTGACCCGCTTTCTCACACCGGCCTGGAAACAATGTCCAGCTTTTTATGAACACTTGGCAGAAGAGACGGAGAAGAGACGGATTCCCCCGACACAGTCACCCCTCCTAACCCTCCTAACCCTCCACCCCCTCACCCCTGTGGGACCGTGACCGGACCATCCCGGACCGTGGTCCATCAGCACCAGCTCGCCTTGCGGTCAGTTGGCCTGTTTTTTCCGCCTTGTTCTCCACGCCAGATCAACACAGATTCCCTCTAACGTGATCCAGATGCCAGGATTCCCCCTTTGAGTCGCCGTGGAATATGCTCTCTCTCTGTCTCTCTCTCTCTCTCTCTCTCTCTCTCTCTCTCTCTCTCTCTCTCGCTCTCTCTCTCTCTCTGCAGCCAGGGCCTGATGGGAACCCAGAGATGAGAGAAAACTAGTGGGAAGCTGAGGCTAAAGACACATGGTCTTTCTTCATTCCTCCTCCTCCTCCTCCTCCTCCTCCTCCTCCACCTCCTCCACCTCCGCTACACTATATGAATGAAACCCGGCCGCATTATGTAATCTCTTACAACATCTTTGTGTGACCTCTGACCCGTCTCCCTGTCTTTAACTGTCCCTCACTCCCTTGTTCCCGAGTCCACTTCTGTTGTTATACTGTACAGGTTTGCTGGGAAAAGACACACACGAGGGCTTTTGGGATCCCGTAACGCCAGTGTTGTTTTCTCAACCTGCTAAATCATTTGTGTCACCCAAGCCGAACGAGATGGAGGGATAGTTCGTTGTTTTTTTGTGCAGCCGGCAGGTAATAATAACTTATCTGTGGTTCTTCGTGGGCCCAGCACACACGCCCGGGTCCCCCCCCTCTGTGAGTCTATGTCATCCACACTGTTGATGTTGAACGAGCTGTTCCTAGGCAGTCAGAGTTGCGATGAACCCACGCTTTAGTCCATGCTTTTGAGAGTCACTCTGACACACATCTAGTGACTTCTCTCTGCAGCATTGGGACCATCGTAGCCCTTTCACAGGGCTCCCTCTAGGCTGTACGATGTTGGAAAGACCATACTACCTACAGTGAGGGAAAAAAACGTATTTGATCCCCTGTTGATTTTGTACGTTTGCCCACTGACAAAGACATGATCAGTCTATAATTTTAATGGAAGGTTTATTTGAACAGTGAGAGACAGAATAACAACAACAAAAATCCAGAAAAATGCATGTCAAAAATGTTATGAATTGATTTTCATTTTAATGAGGGAAATAAGTATTTGACCCCCTCTGCAAAACATGACTTAGTACTTGGTGGCAAAACCCTTGTTGGCAATCACAGAGGTCAGACGTTTCTTGTAGTTGGCCACCAGGTTTGCACACATCTCAGGAGGGATTTTGTCCCACTCCTCTTTGCAGATCTTCTCCAAGTCATTAAGGTTTCGAGGCTGACGTTTGTCAACTCGAACCTTCAGCTCCCTCCACAGATTTTCTATGGGATGAAGGTCTGGAGACTGGCTAGGCCACTCCAGGACCTTAATGTGCTTCTTCTTGAGCCACTCCTTTGTTGCCTTGGCCGTGTGTTTTGGGTCATTGTCATGCTGGAATACACATCCACGACTCATTTTCAATGCCCTGGCTGAGGGAAGGAGGTTCTCACCCAAGATTTGACGGTACATGGCCCCGTCCATCGTCCCTTTGATGCGGTGAAGTTGTCCTGTCCCCTTAGCAGAAAAACACCCCCAAAGCATAATGTTTCCACCTCCATGTTTGACGGTGGGGATGGTGTTCTTGGGGTCATAGGCAGCATTCCTCCTCCTCCAAACACGGCGAGTTGAGTTGATGCAAAGAGCTCGATTTTGGTCTCATCTGACCACAACACTTTCACCCAGTTCTCCTCTGAATCATTCAGATGTTCATTGGCAAACTTCAGACGGCCTGTATAAGTGCTTTCTTGAGCAGGGGGACCTTGCGGGCGCTGCAGGATTTCAGTCCTTCACGGCGTAGTGTGTTACCGATTGTTTTCTTGGTGACGATGGTCCCAGCTGCCTTGAGATCATTGACAAGATCCTCCCGTGTAGTTCTGGGGCTGATTCCTCACCGTTGTCATGACCATTGCAACTCCACGAGGTGAGATCTTGCATGGAGCCCCAGGCCGAGGGAGATTGACAGTTCTTTTGTGTTTCTTCCATTTGCGAATAATCCCTGTTGTCACCTTCTCACCAAGCTGTTTGGCGATGGTCTTGTAGCCCATTCCAGCCTTGTGTAGGTCTACAATCTTGTCCCTGACATCCTTGGAGAGCTCTTTGGTCTTGGCCATGGTGGAGAGTTTGGAATCTGATTGATTGATTTCTTCTGTGGACAGGTGTCTTTTATACGGGTAACAGGCTGAGATTAGGAGCACTCCCTTTAAGAATGTGCTCCTAATCTCAGCTCGTTACCTGTCTAAAAGACACCTGGGAGCCAGAAATCTTTCTGATTAAGAAGGGGTCAAATACTTCTTTCCCTCATTAAAATGCAAATCCATTTATAACATTTTTGACATGTGTTTTTCTGGATTTTTTGTTGTTGTTATTCTGTCTCTCACTGTTCAAATAAACCTACCATTAAAATTATAGACTGATCATGTCTTTGTCAGTGGGCAAACGTACAAAATCAGCAGGGGATCAAATACTTTTTTCATCCCTCACTGTATATAGTGCACTACTTTTGACGAGTGCCCATTGGGCTCTGGTCAAAAGTAGTGCACTATGTAGGGAATAGGGTGCCATTTGGGACGTAGCCTGACTGTGTTGCTGTTGAACCAGTAGCGGTGCGTGGGTAAAATCACTGAGGAAGCCATACCTGTAAAAAAGCCATATTAATAATAATAATAATAATAATAATAATAATTACAACCTATGTTGTGATAATTGCGTTGTTTGCTCTATAACCCATTCGTTCATATGCTGCCGTGATAAACAATAAGGCCGTGACAACAAAAAGACAATAGTCATACAGTGGCAGAATAAATTTAACTACACATACGTTTTCATCCCAAATCTGTCCACAAAGCAAATATTGCATACAAACAGTTATATGACCTGCAGCACGGTCAAGCACGTTAAACGTTTTCAACAGTTTACTAAAACAACTACTGATTTAGAACCACAGAGTTATCGCAAGTCGGCACAAAGACAACAGGAGCACCGCCTCCACTGTTCCAGCACCATTTCAACTTAAACATCATCAAATCAACAAGGCTATATATATGCTTAGTTTAATACACTGAAAACAAACTTAAAGATACCAAAAACAATTTAGTCCAATAAATGTTGTTAAATATCATGTGGCTGTCCATGGTACTCTCTCTGTGTGTGTGTGTGTGTGTGTGTGTGTGTGTGTGTGTGTGTGTGTGTGTGTGTGTGTGTGTGTGTGTGTGTGTGTGTGTGTGTGTGTGTGTGTGTGTGTCTGTGTGCGTGTGTGCGTGGCTCAGTCATACAGTACACTTTTAGTTTTTGTTGTCATAGGCTACCTAGCTAAAATGCTTGCTAGCCTAACTTCCTGGCATAGGCAACAATGAACCAGCTAAGTTAGCTATCTAGTTAACGTTAGCCTACTAGGCTACACATTAAACTTCAATCATCTCAGGCCAGTGGCACAATATATGAATTTATGGTTAGATCAGCATCACCGTCATAATCAATGGCCTGTACAGAGAATTAAGTCAAAACCAGAAGTCCAAATCCCCATCTCCATCCATGGCTCAGGAAAGAGCCAATTTAGCAAGATAGCTACTGCAGGACATCAACACAAGCCGACCAGAAACAGACACGTTTTTCTGAAAATGACGTTTTGCTTAGGAAATGATTTGATTGGTCTGAAGCCAAATCCAAACTGGCCTCCCTTGGGGGGCGTTTTGCTGCGCCAGGACAGCCCACAGTTGAGCTCAGCTCAATGCTGATTGGCTAATTATTTTATATATTTTTTTGTCAAGCGAGGCCAAATTCTTGCTGGCATCAATCAATCAAATTCTACTGCGGCATAATGTCATACTCTTTTGGTCCAGACCGCATCAGATACATGGGCTACACAAACTGAGACAGAGGGGCTCCGTTTCACTCGCTCGGATGATTTCTCCGGTGATATTCAGCCACTTGTGAATTGACGGAAGATTATGAAAACACAGAGAGAGACGAAAGATACATTATTTTAGAATTAGTATTTTTTTATTGGTGAAATATTTGGGGAAGCCTGGCTTAAGAATACACTGTGTTGGACACAACATGATCCTCAGCTCCCAAATGACACCCTATTCCCTACATAGTGCACCTCATTTGACCAAAGTAGTGCACTACGTAGGGAATAGAGTGCCATTTGTGACGCAACCCCATGTCTCTCAGACCCACTATTGTCGGCGTGAAACTCAGGACCGGCCTTCGTCCATCACTCTGGCCCAGAGGGAAAAGAAAGGTAAGAATCATGTTAAATGATGACTAAAAAAAGTAAAAACAGACCTTCACTTTCCTCCAGAGATGTTGAGGAGGGGGCTAGAAACTCCCGCCCCCAGTTCCATGTATATTATCCATCACGTTCGGGAGAACAGTTTGAAGCTAGAAGTGAGGTTACTATGAGTGAGGAAAACTAAATAGTATACATTTCCTACTGCCTTGGCATGTTGCGATACTTGCTGTCACTACAACACAATATTTATCTTCAACGCACATTGTACATTGTCACATGATGACGTGCTTAAGATTCTCCCTATCTGTCTCTTCCTCATTCCTGTGACCTTCAAGGTCTCCCTCTAGCAATAAGGGCTTTCTTTTAGCCCTTGTGTATCTAGGAATCCCAAGAAGGCATGGCTTTTCCACGGGAGAGGGCAGACCAAAAAAAAAGCAAAGAATTCCCGAAAGCAGCCCTTTCCCCCGGCCAAAATAGATTAAAAAAAGGTGAGCGGGCATGGCTGCTTTTCTCTGTGCTGACAGATGCACCACTCTCAGAGGTACAGACTGACCCCTTCCTCTTCTTAAATACTCCTTTATATTATTAACCTTGAAGGATGTAGCAGTTGTTTTTCTATGTCAAACCTTCCTCACCTGTCTTTGTCTCCGGTTATTTATCATTCCTTATTTTGGAAACTAAAGTTGATGTAATACGTTTGAGGTAAATAAAGTCCTACAGGACACCTGCACAATTCCTTCACAAAATTCCTTCCACATTTTGTTACGTTACAGCAGGGTTCTTCAATTCCGGTCCTGGAGGGCCGAAACACTTCTGTTTTTTATTTCTACCTGGTAGTTAATTGCACTCACCTGGTGTCCCAGGTCTGAATTAG
This sequence comes from Coregonus clupeaformis, assembly GCF_020615455.1. Taxonomy (NCBI): domain Eukaryota; kingdom Metazoa; phylum Chordata; class Actinopteri; order Salmoniformes; family Salmonidae; genus Coregonus; species Coregonus clupeaformis. The sequence continues at coordinate 63,928,190 of NC_059208.1, read as the reverse complement.
CCCCTGATTAGAAGGAGAGGATGAAAAACAGAGGTGTTTTCGGCCCTCCAGGACCGGAATTGAAGAACCCTGCGTTACAGCCTTATTCTAGAATGGATTAAATTGTTTTTTCCCCTCATCAATCTACACACAATACCCCATAATGACAAAGCAAATACAGGTTTTAGAAATGTCTGCAAATGTATAAAAAATTGAAAACTGAAATATATTACATTTACATAAGTATTCAGACCCTTTACACAGTACTTTCTTGAAGCACTTTTGGCAGCGATTACAGCTTCGAGTCTTCTTGGGTATGACGCTACAAGCTTGGCACACCTGTATTTGGGGCGTTTCTCCCATTCCTCTCTGCAGATCCTCTCAAGCTCTGTCAGGTTGGATGGGGAGCATTGCTGCACAGCTATTTTCTGATCTCTCCAGAGATGTTCGATCGGGTTCAAGTCCGGGCTCTGGCTGGGCCACTCAAGGACTTTCAGAGACTTGTCCCGAAGCCACTCCTGCGTTGTCTTGGCTGTGTGCTTAGAGTCGTTGTGCTGTTGGAAGGTGAACCTTCGCCCCAGTCTGAGGTCCTGAGCGCTCTGGAGCAGGTTTTCATCATGGATCTCTCTGTACTTTGCTCCTTTCATCTTTGCCTCGATCCTGACTAGTCTCCCAGTCCCTGCTGCTGAAAAACATCCCCACAGCATGATGCTGCCACTACCATGCTTCACCGTAGAGATGGTGCCAGGTTTCCCCAGACGTGACGCTTGGCATTCAGGCCAAAGAGTTCAATCTTGGTTTCATCAGACCAGAGAATCTTGTTTCTCAATGTCTGAGAGTCTTTAGGTGCCTTTTGGCAAACTCCAAGCCGGCTGTCATGTGCCTTTTCCTGAGGAGTGGTTTCCGTCTGGCAACTCTACCATAAAGGCCTGATTGGTGGAGTGCTGCAGAGATGGTTGTCCTTCTGGGAGATTCTCTCATCTCCACAGAGGAACTCTAGAGCTCTGTCAGAGTGACCATCGGGTTCTTGGTCACCTCCCTGACCAAGGCCCTTCTCCCCCGATTGCTCAGTTTGGCCGGGCGGCCAGCTCTAGGAAGAGTCTTGGTGGTTCCAAACTTCTTCCATTTAAGAATGATGGAGGCCACTATGTTCTTGGGGACCTTCAATGCTGCAGACATTTTTTGGTACCCTTCCCCAGATCTGCGCCTCAACACAATCTCGGAGCTCTACAGACAATTCCTTCGACCTCATGGCTTGGTTTTTACTCTGAGATGCACTGTCAACTGTGGGACCTTATATAGACAGGTGTGTGCCTTTCCAAATCATGTCCAATCAATTGAATTTACCACAGGTGGACTCCAATCAAGTTGTAGAAACATCTCAAGGATGATCAATTGAAACAGGATGTACCTGAGTTCTATTTTGAGTCTCATAGCAAAGGGGTCTGAATACTTATGTAAATAAGGTATTTCTGTTTTTTATTTTTTATAAATTTGCAAAAATGTCTAAAAACCTTTTTTCGCTTTGTCATCATGGGGTATTGTGTGTAGATTGCTGAGGTAAAAAATTTATTTAATCCATTTTAGAATAAGGCTGTAATGTAATAAAATGTGGAAAAAGTCAAGGGGTCTGAATCCTATCCGAATGCACTGGCTCATGGTGACAGACATTAGTGCACACTTCAGTTCATCTTCTTATTCAGATAGATTTCCAGTGGACGGAAAAGGGTCCCAAATTACATCCCATAGCCTATATAAAAAGCATCACTTTTGACCGAGACCCATAGGGAGTAGGGTGCTATTTGGGACACAGCCAAGCTCTTTGACAGAGTTTTAACTCCAGTGCTTCTCCTCTGTATCTCTCCCTGAGTGTGCTCGGAATCTATAATGCAGTAGTACGCTGTTGTCAGCAGTAAAATTCATCCTCTCTGTCTTTGGCTGTGTCCCAAATACCACCCTATTCCCTATATATAGTGCATCACTTTTGAACCAGGATCCATAGGGAGTAGGGTGCCATTTGGGATGTAGCCTCTGTGTAAATATTGCAGTTCAGTCCTCCACTCTGTGAATTCCAAGGCCTTGTCACAGGTTTCCTTATTTCCCCTCAGCCATGGCCAACCCTCAGCCCCTCGTCTTTATGTGGGCCTGCTGGGCCTTTAGCTCGATAGGGCTGAAAAAACACTTTGCTCTTTTCAGACCACAGCAGTGTTCACGGGTCACGGGTCACGGGTTACGGGTAACGGGTAACGGGTTACGGGTTACGGGTTACGGGTCACGGGTCACGGGTAACGGGTCATGGGTCACGGGTCACGGGTAATGGGTAACGGGTTAAGGGTAACGGGTAACAGGGCTCATGTCAGTAAGTGGTCATTAACCAAACGCTAGCCCCTCAACAGCTCAACTCACAGCTGGTGTCAACTATTGTGGTGGCCTCACCCAGATATTACCGCCACAGGATGGCACGGCAGTCCTTCTCAAAGCCTCCAGTTCTCCTGGTCCCTGCCAAGAAGCACAAGAGCTCTGCAAAAAAAAAAGGTGATTAATTGTGGAGGAAAAAGAGAGGCTGAGAGAGCGGGGCGGGGTGAGAGAGAGAGGGTGGCGGGGGGAGAGAGTGAGAGAGAGAGAGAGAGAGAGAGAGAGAGGTAAAAGACCTTGCTGAAATGCATACATAAAATGTTGTTCAATCAATCAATCAATCAATTTTATTTTATATAGCCCTTCTTACATCAGCTAATATCTCGAAGTGCTGTACAGAAACCCAGCCTAAAACCCCAAACAGCTAGTAATGCAGGTGTAGAAGCACGGTGGCTAGGAAAAACTCCCTAGAAAGGCAAAACCTAGGAAAGAAACCTAGAGAGGAACAAGGCTATGAGGGTGGCCAGTCCTCTTCTGGCTGTGCCGGGTGGAGATTATAACAGAACCATGCCAAGATGTTCAAAAATGTTCATAAGTGACAAGCATGGTCAAATAATAATCAGGAATAAATCTCAGTTGGCTTTTTCATAGCCGATCATTAGAGTTTAAAACAGCAGGTCTGGGACAGGTAGGGGGTTCCATAACCGCAGGCAGAACAGTTTAAACTGGAATAGCAGCAAGGCCAGGCGGACTGGGGACAGCAAGGAGTCACCACGGCCGGTAGTCCCGACGTATGGTCCTAGGGCTCAGGTCTCTCAGTTGGCTTTTCATAGCCGATCATTTAGAGTTGAAAACAGCAGGTCTGGGACAGGTAGGGGTTTCGTGAGCCGCAGGCAGAACAGTTGAAACTGGAATAGCAGCAAGGCCAGGCGGACTGGGGACAGCAAGGTGTCATCATGCCCGGTAGTCCTGACGGTATGGTCCTAGGGCTCAGGTTCTCAGAGAGAAAGAGAGAACGAGAGAATTAGAGAGAGCATACTTAAATTCACACAGGACACTGGATAAGACAGGAGAAGTACTCCAGGTATAACCAACTAACCCCAGCCCCCCGACACATAAACTACTGCAGCATAAATACTGGAGGCTGAGACAGGAGCGGTCCGGAGACACTGTGGCCCCATCCGAAGAAACCCCCGGACAGGGCCAAACAGGAAGGATATAACCCCACCCACTCCGCCAAAGCACAGCCCCCGCACCACTAGAGGGATATCCCCAACCACCAACTTACAATCCTGAGACAAGGCCGAGTATAGCCCACAGAGGTCTCCACCACACACTGCCAGATCTTATCTGGCAGTGTGTCTGATTGATCCTGGTCCAGCTGGCCTCTCTCTCTCTGTGATATTCTTACTCTACCAGCCCTAGAGACTGAGCAAGATTTACCGTAATAGAGCGGCAGCCACAGCCACTGGCTCTCAGCACTGTGTCTCAAATGGCACCCTGTTCCCTATGTAGTACATTACTTTTGGCCGGGTCCCTATGGTCTCTGGTCAAAAGTAGTGCACTGCACTATAGAGGGAATAGGGTGCCATTTGGAACGCAGCCTCTGAGTCAGATCAAGCAACAGACCCATGCAGTCTGAATGAGAAGGGCCTCTGTCGACTGTGGAGAGTGAGGAGTTCTGAGTAAAGAGGTTAGGGACAGGCTAGAGCAGTCCTTGAGTACCCACAACAACACACATTTTCTGTTGCAGCCCCGGACAAACATACCTGATTCGACTCAGAGTGCCTGATGATTAGTTGACAAGTTGAATCAGGTGTGTACTGTTGGGGGTACTCGAGGACTTCTTGAGGAGTGGACAACATGTCCAGTACAACATCTCCAATATACATTTCTTTTTTCTGCGTGAGGACGAGAAGGGGAGATGGTGTGATGTTTCAGGGGGACAGGCGGGGAGGAGGGGGAACAGGGAACAGTGTCACTAGGGGATTGTGGCAGGGAGAGAAGGGAGAGAACTCTGGGTAAGATGGTGCAGTATTTTGGGTGGCTCCCTGACTCTGCGAAAATTGGTCCGACCACCTCATCCACCTTTTCCTCTCTTAATTCCTTCCAGACGGGCCAAATGTTGAAGCTGGAAGGCCTTCAAGGGCCTCTCCTGTCTGGGGTTGCATCCCAAATGGAATCCTATTCCTTATAGCGTGCACTAGGGCCCCATAGGGCTCTGGTCAAAAGAAGTGTACTATGTAGGGAATAGGGTGCCATTTGGGACAGCCTGGGTATGTGAACGCACTCAGAGAAAACTATGAGATGGCTTAGAGGGGAGCAATGTGATATGCCACCCCAGCCTCCACAGAGCACCTGTGGGAATTGGTCTGAAAAATCTTCCTCCTTCGCCCTTGAAGGCTGTAAGCTCGCAGGCAGCACACTCTGTCCGCTGCCACTCCATCCCTCCCACTCCCACTCCCACTGTAGTGGTGTATCTGAGCAACTCAATGGAGGCCCACCCCAGAGTCATGCCCAGCCTGCCCCTCCTCGTTCCAGTGGTATTTCTTCCCAGAGTGGCATCGGTTGAAACCCAAGGGGACACGGTGGCCTCTGCCAGCACTAAGTAGTCGAAACAGCTCTCTGCTCCAGCCATCGTGGACAAGATCCCAGGTCCCTAACTCTTGGCAGACTGATCCCAGGTCCCTAACTCTTGGCAGACTGATCCCAGGTCCCTAACTCTTGGCAGACTGATCCCAGGTCCCTAACTCTTGGCAGACTGATCCCAGGTCCCTAACTCTTGGCAGACTGATCCCAGGTCCCTAACTCTTGGCAGACTGATCCCAGGTCCCTAACTCTTGGCAGACTGAGAGACTCTCTTGTCTGGTCTGTCCCACACTTTTCGAAAAAATAGGCGCTATTTAGAACCTAAAAGGGTCATTTGGCTGTCCCCATAGGAGAACCCTTTGAACAACCCTTTTTGGTTCCAGGTAGAACCCTTTTGGGTTCCATGTAAGAGCCTTTCCACAGAGGGTTCTACATGGAACCCTTTTGGAACCCTTTTGGAACCCTTGGCAGACTGAGAGACGTCTGGTCTGTCCCGGCTGCTTCTGGTTCTGTGTGGGGATCATCTCTTTCCTTCCTCTCTCTGTTTCCTTCCTCTTTCTGTTTCCCTCCTCTCTCTGTTTCCTTCCCCTCTCTGTTTCCTTCCTCTTTCTGTTTCCTTCCTCTCTCTGTTTCCTTCCTCTCTCTGTTTCCCTCCTCTCTCTGTTTCCTTCCTCTCTCTCTTTCCTTCCTCTCTGTTTCCTTCCTCTCTCTGTTTCCTTCCTCTCTCTGTTTCCCTCCTCTCTCTGTTTCCTTCCTCTCTCTCTTTCCTTCCTCTCTCTGTTTCCTTCCTCTCTCTCTTTCCTTCCTCTCTCTGTTTCCTTCCTCTCTCTCTTTCCTTCCTCTCTCTGTTTTCTTCCTCTCTGTTTCCTTCCTCTCTCTGTTTCCTTCCTCTCTCTGTTTCCTTCCTCTCTGTTTCCTTCCTCTCTCTGTTTCCTTCCTCTCTCTGTTTCCTTCCTCTCTCTGTTTCCTTCCTCTCTCTGTTTCCTTCCTCTCTGTTTCCTTCCTCTCTCTGTTTCCTTCCTCTCTCTGTTTCCTTCCTCTCTCTCTTTCCTTCCTCTCTCTGTTTTCTTCCTCTCTCTGTTTCCCTCCTCCCTCTGTTTCCTTCCTCTCTGTTTCCTTCCTCTCTCTGTTTCCTTGCCCTCTCTGTTTCCTTCCCCTCTCTGCTTCCTTCCTCTCTCTGTTTCCTTCCTCTCTCTGTTTCCTTCCTCTCTCTCTTTCCTTCCTCTCTCTGTTTCCTTCCTCTCTCTGTTTCCCCCCTCTCTCTGTTTCCTTCCTCTTTGTTTCCTTCCTCTCTCTGTTTCCTTCCTCTCTCTGTTTCCTTCCTCTCACTGTTTCCCTCCTCTCTCTGTTTCCTTCCTCTCTGTTTCCTTCCTCTCTCTGTTTCCTTCCTCTCTCTGTTTCCTTCCTCTTTCTGTTTCCTTCCTCTTTCTGTTTCCTTCCTCTCTCTGTTTCCTTCCTCTCTCTGTTTCCTTCCGCTCTCTGTTTCCTTCCTCTCTCTGTTTCCTTCCTCTCCCTGTTTCCTTGCCCTCTCTGTTTCCTACCCCTCTCTGCTTCCTTCCTCTCTCTGTTTCCTTCCTCTCTCTGTTTCCTTCCTCTCTCTGTTTCCTTCCTCTCTCTCTTTCCTTCCTCTCTCTGTTTCCTTCCTCTCTCTGTTTCCCTCCTCTCTCTGTTTCCTTCCTCTTTCTGTTTCCTTCCTCTCTCTGTTTCCTTCCTCTCTGTTTCCTTCCTCTTTCTGTTTCCTTCCTCTTTCTGTTTCCTTCCTCTCTCTGTTTCCTTCCTCTCTCTGTTTCCTTCCGCTCTCTGTTTCCTTCCTCTCTCTGTTTCCTTCCTCTTTCTGTTTCCTTCCTCTCTCTGTTTCCTTCCTCTCTCTGTTTCCTTCCGCTCTCTGTTTCCTTCCTCTCTCTGTTTCCTTCCTCTCCCTGTTTCCTTGCCCTCTCTGTTTCCTTCCCCTCTCTGCTTCCTTCCTCTCTCTGTTTCCTTCCTCTCTCTGTTTCCTTCCTCTCTCTCTTTCCTTCCTCTTTCTGTTTCCTTCCTCTCTCTGTTTCCCTCCTCTCTCTGTTTCCTTCCTCTCTGTTTCCTTCCTCACTCTGTTTCCTTCCTCTCTCTGTTTCCTTCCTCTTTCTGTTTCCTTCCTCTCTCTGTTTCCTTCCGCTCTCTGTTTCCTTCCTCTCTCTGTTTCCTTCCTCTCCCTGTTTCCTTGCCCTCTCTGTTTCCTTCCCTTCTCTGCTTCCTTCCCCTCTCTGCTTCCTTCCTCTCTCTGTTTCCTTCCTCTCTCTGTGAGCTATTTTTAGACCAGAGACTAGAGAGTATACCTGTCTGACATTCAGCACAGATTTCTGACAAACCATTTACTAACATTGGCGGCGTCCAAAATAAAAGTGATTTGACCAAAGGTTTTAGCTGAGCAGTACTGTGTTCCAGACAGGTGAAATCAAACCCCAGCAGTTGGAATGTTTTGTCTTTGGCCAACTGAAACAACCTTTTTGAATGCTCTGATGCTAAACAACAGATATGATTGTTATTTAATGTCCAAGCTGACATTTTATTTTGCATAGTTGTAGACAATGAAATATACATAAAATGTGATATAATAGCATAGTCACAAAATCGTAGTTTTGTGGTTGTGGTCAGTAGCTGTGGTCAGTAGTTGTATTCAGTAGTGTTCAGTAGTCAGTAGTTTTGTGGTTGTGATCAGTAGTTGCGGTTTAGTATTTGTGGTCAGTAGTTTTGTGGTTGTGGTCATTCATTGTGTGGTTCAGTAGTTTTGTGTTCAGTGGTTGTGGTCAGTAGTTGTTTGATTGTGGTCAGTAGTTGTGGTCAGTAGTTGTGGGGTTGTGGTCAGTAGTTGTGGTCAGTAGTTGTGGTCAGTAGTTGTGTGGTTGTGGTCAGTAGTTGTGGTCAGTAGGTGTGTGGTTCAGAAATTGTGGCCAGCAGTTGTGTGGTTGTGGTCACTCGTTTTGGTAAGTAATTATGGTCTGTAGTTGTGTTGTTGTAGACATTAGTGGTCAGTAGTTGTGGTCAGTAGTTGTGTGGCTGTGGTCAGGAGTTCTATTCAGTAGTTATGGTCAGTAGTTGTGTTGTGGTCAGTAGTTGTAGTCAGTAGTTGTGTGGTCAGTAGTTGTGTTGTGGTCAGTAGTTGTAGTCAGTAGTTGTGTGGCTGTGGTCAGGAGTTCTATTCAGTAGTTATGGTCAGTAGTTGTGTTGTGGTCAGTAGTTGTAGTCAGTAGTTGTGTGGTCAGTAGTTGTGTGGTTGTGGTGAGTAATTGTGGTAGGTAGTTGTGGTCAGTAGTTGTGTGGTTTAGTAGTTGTATGGTCAGTAGTTGTGTGGTTGTGGTCAGTGTCTAAACTGCAGTTGTTGCGTGTGAAAACTGAAAGAAGTGCATTGAGAAGCGATCGGGTGAAATATGAAGCAAGTGAACAGAGACAGCTTCGCTCTATCCAATCAGAGCAGCAGGATCAACGTACAGCCCGCCCTTTTGTTTACAGACAGGCGAACTAGCCAGTTGAATTATTTAGAGCACGGGGCATGATCTTGAGAAGGAGGACGAAGCTAGTGAGCAGAGAGCAGTTGATGGGTTACTAAAACAGCTCAATCTATTTATCGGTAGAAGCTATTCCTAATCCGTTTTCAGATTTGAAAAGTAAGGAGGAGAGGAAGATTTCATATGCTCTAAGTTTTGTCTGACTTGTTGGGGTACGGGGTCAAAAAACGGAAGTTGTTTGGAAAAAGTTTTGGGGAAAATGTGTTAATGCAGTTACTAAAACAGCAGTATTGCTAGATCCGTAGCAGATATTTTTGTTCTGCAAACAGATTTGAATAGCAGAGATGTCATACCCTATAACATTCTGTCTAACTTGTTGGGGAAGTAGTAAAAATGTCAGTTGTTTATAAATAAAAGTTACAGAAAATGTCATTGTGGTTACTAAAACAGCTGTAACTTTTTATCGGAAAATAAGATATTTTTGTTCCACGTTCAGATTTTAAAAGCAGAGAAGTAGATGAATATTTCATACACTCTAACTTTTTGTCTAAGTTGATGCAAAGTGGTCAAAGTAGCTGATTTGTGTCAAAAGTTGCACAGTTGCATTTACACTGAATGGAATGTTGAAGTAATGATGTCACAATGGGGCCTTTTAGAATCTTGAGGAAATGCCATTAAAGTGAATTAAGATGGACAAAAAGAAGGACAAAACATTTAATAGTTTAAAAAAGGTATAAAATATATCAAAAAGGTGTCTGCAAGCACACTATTCCAGACCGATCTTCACGTTTAAAAATTTGAATTACGTTTCTAGCTTAGTAAGAGGAGTAGCGAAGAAGAAGAAGTATGACGAAGATTTAGAATGGGACGTTTGCTTCACAAGTCCCATTAATAATAGATACACAATGAGTAACGATAACTTGGCTATATACAAGAGGTACCAGTACTGTGTCGATGTGCAGGGGTACAAGGTATTTGAGGTAGTTATATCTAGGAATAAAGTGACAGAGAGTAAACAGCAGCCGCAGCGTATGTGATGAGTCAAAAAAGTTAGTTAACTATTTAACTAACTATTTAGCAGACTTCTGGCTTGGGGGTAGAAGCTATTCAGGGTCCTGTTGGTTCCAGACTTGGTGCGTTGGTACCGCTTGCCATGCAGTAGCAGAGAGAACAGTCTATGACTTGGGTGGCTGGATGCTTTCACAGGTTTTAGGGCCTTTCTCCGCCTGGTATAAAAGTCCTGGATGGCATGAAGCGCGGCCCCAGTGATGTACTGGGCCGTCCGCACTACCCTCTGTAGCGCCTTGCGGTCGGATGCCAAGCAGTTGCCATACCAAGCGGTGATGCAGCCAGTCAAGATGCTCTCAATGGTGCAGCTGTATAACTTTTTGAGGATCTGAGGGCCCATGCCAAATCTTTTCAGGCTCCTGAGGGGGAAGAGGCATTGTCGTGCCCTCTGAATGACTGTTTTGGTGTGTTTGGACCATGATAGATCCTTAGTGATGTGGACACCAAAGAACTTGAAGCTCTCGACCTACTCCACTACAGCCCTGTCGATGTGAATGGGGGTGTGCTCGACCCTCCGTTTCCTGTAGTCCACGAGAGGAGAGGTTGTTGTCCTGGCACCACACTACCAGGTCTCTGACCTTCTCCCTATGGACTGTCTCATCGTTGTCAGTGATCAGGCCTACCAACCTTGTGTCATCGGACAACTTAATGATGGTGTTGGAGTCGTGCGCGGCCACGCAGTCGAGGGTGAACTGGGAGTACAGGAGGGGACTAAGCACGCACCCCTGAGGGGCCCCCATGTTGAGGGTCAGAGTGGAGGATGTGTTGTTGCCTACCCTCACCACCTGGGGTTAGCCCGTCAAGAAGTCCAGGATCTAGTTGCAGAGGGAGGTGTTCAGTCCCATGGTCCTGAGCTTGGTGATGAGCTTGGAGGGTACTATGGTGTTGAAGGCTGAGCTGTAGTCAATGAATAGCATTCTCACATAGGTGTTTCTTTTGTCCAAGTGGATCTGTGGATCTGTTGGGGCGGTATGCGAATTGGAGTGGGTCCAGGGTGTCTGAGATGATGGTGTTGATGTGAGCCATGACCAGCCTTTCAATGCATTTCATGACTACAGATGTGAGTGCTATGGGGCGATAGTCATTTCGACAGGTTACCTTGGCGTTCTTGGGTACAGGGACTATTGTGATCTGCTTGAAACATGTAGGTATTACAGACTCGGTCCCATTATGCCAACATGGGTCCCATTATGCCTGGCGAAAACCAAACCCTGCATTCCACAGTAAGAACCTCATACCAACGGTCAAGCATGGTGGTGGTAGTATGATGGTTTGGGGATGCTTTGCTGCCTCAGGACCTGGACGACTTGCCTTAATAGAAGGAACCATGAATTCTGCTCTGTATCAGAGGATTCTACAGGAGAATATCAGGCCATCCGTCTGTGAGCTGAAGCTGAAGCGCAGCTGGGTCATGCAGCAAGACAATGATCCAAAACACACAATCAAGTCTACATGAAAATGGCTAAAAAGCAACAAATGTGATGTTTTGGAATGGCCTAGTCAAATTCCAGACCTAATCCCAATTGTGATGTTGTGACAGGACTTGAAACGAGCAGTTCATGCTTGAACACAAATGTCGCTGAAGTAAAGCAGTTCTGCATGGAAGAGTGGGCCAAAATTCCTCCACAGCGACGTGAGAGACTGATCAACAACTACAGGAAGCATTTGGTTGCAGTCATTGCAGCTAAAGGTGGCACAACCAGTTATTGAGTGTAAGGGGGCAATTACTTTTTCACACAGGGGAATTGGGTGTTGCATAAATGTTAATTGGTTAAATAAATTGTTATTTGTAAACTCAGGTTCCCTTTCTCTAATATTAGGTTTTGGTTGAAGATCAGTATCAAAAATATGCAAAAATAGAGAAAATCAGAAAGGGGGTAAATACGTTTTCACGGCACTGTATATGTTTTGACCGTGACAGTTTACAATCTAAGGTAACACCAAGTAATTTAGTCTCCTCAACTCGTACACATCAATCCAGAGCATCCCAAACATGCTCAATGGGTGACATGTCTGGTGAGTATGCAGGCCATGGAACAATTGAGACATTTTCAACTTCCAGGAATTGTGTATAGATCCTTGCAACATGGGGCCGTGCATTATCATGCAACATGAGGTAATGGAGGCGGATGAATGGCACGACAATGGGCCTCAGGATCTCGTCACGGTATCTCTGTGCATTCAAATTGCCATCAATAAAATGCAATTCTGTTTGTTGTCCGTAGCTTATGTCTGCCCATACCATAACCCCACTGCCACCATGGGGCACTCTGTTCACAACGTTGACATCAGCAAACCGCTTGCCCACACAACGCCATACACGTGGTTGTGAGGCTGGTTGGACGTACTGCCAAATTCTCTAAAACGACATTGGAGGTGGCTTATGGTAGAGAAATGAACATTCAATTCTCTGGCAACAGCTCTGGTGGGCATTCCTGCAGACAGCATGCCAGTTGCATGCTCCCTCAAAACTTGAGACATCTGTGGCATTGTCTTGTGTGACAAAACTGCACATTTTAGAGTGGCCTTCTATTGTCCCCAGCACAAGGTGCACCTGTGTAATGATCATGCTATTTAATCAGCTTCTTGGTATGCCAGAGCTGTCAGGTGGATGGATTATCTTGGCAAAGCAGAAATGCTCACAGGGATGTAAACACATTTGTTCACAACATTTTAGATTAATAAGCTTTTTGTGCATATGGAACATTTCTGGGATCTTTTAATTTCAGCTCATGAAACATGGGACCAACACTTTACATGTTGTGTTTATATTCAGTGTAGATAGATAGCTCTGAATCCACGATATGGTAGAGGTTGAAAATCCATAAAACAGGTTATGGTCAATAATATTACATTTTTTGTCATTTAGCAGACGCTCTTATCAATCAATCAATCAATTTTATTTTATATAGCCCTTCTTACATCAGCTAATATCTCGAAGTGCTGTACAGAAACCCAGCCTAAAACCCCAAACAGCTAGTAATGCAGGTGTAGAAGCACGGTGGCTAGGAAAAACTCCCTAGAAAGGCGAAAGCCTAGGAAGAAACCTAGAGAGGAACCAGGCTATGAGGGGTGGCCAGTCCTCTTCTGGCTGTGCCGGGTGGAGATTATAACAGAACCATGCCAAGATGTTCAAAAATGTTCATAAGTGACAAGCATGGTCAAATAATAATCAGGAATAAATCTCAGTTGGCTTTTCATAGCCGATCATTAAGAGTTGAAAACAGCAGGTCTGGGACAGGTAGGGGTTCCATAACCGCAGGCAGAACAGTTGAAACTGGAATAGCAGCAAGGCCAGGCGGACTGGGGACAGCAAGGAGTCACCACGGACGGTAGTCCCGACGTATGGTCCTAGGGCTCAGGTCTCTCAGTTGGCTTTTCATAGCCGATCATTAAAGAGTTGAAAACAGCAGGTCTGGGACAGGTAGGGGTTTCGTAGCCGCAGGCAGAACAGTTGAAACTGGAATAGCAGCAAGGCCAGGCGGACTGGGGACAGCAAGGTGTCATCATGCCCGGTAGTCCTGACGTATGGTCCTAGGGCTCAGGTTCTCAGAGAGAAAGAGAGAACGAGAGAATTAGAGAGAGCATACTTAAATTCACACAGGACACTGGATAAGACAGGAGAAGTACTCCAGGTATAACCAACTAACCCCCAGCCCCCCGACACATAAACTACTGCAGCATAAATACTGGAGGCTGAGACAGGAGCGGTCCGGGAGACACTGTGGCCCCATCCGAAGAAACCCCGGACAGGGCCAAACAGGAAGGATATAACCCCACCCACTCCGCCAAAGCACAGCCCCCGCACCACTAGAGGGATATCCCCAACCACCAACTTACAATCCTGAGACAAGGCCGAGTATAGCCCACAGAGGTCTCCACCACAGCACAAACCAAGGGGGGCGCCAACCCAGACAGGAAGATCACGTCAGTAACTCAACCCACTCAAGTGACGCACCCCTCCCAGGGACGGCATGAAAGAGCACCAGCAAGCCAGTGACTCAGCCCCTGCAACAGGGTTAGAGGCAGAGAACCCCAGTGGAGAGGGGAACCGGCCCGGCAGAGACAGCAAGGGCTGTTCGTTGCTCCAGCCTTTCCGTTCACCTTCACACTCCTGGGCCAGACTACACTCAATCATATGACCTACTGAAGAGATGTCTTCAGTAAAGACTTAAAGGTTGAGACCGAGTCTGCGTCTCTCACATGGGTAGGCAGACTGTTCCATAAAAATGGAGATCTATAGGAGAAAGCCCTGCCTCCCGCTGTTTGCTTAGAAATTCTAGGGACAATTAGGAGGCCTGCGTCTTGTGACCGTAGCGTACGTATTGGTATGTACGGCAGGACCAACTCGGAAAGATAGGTAGGAGCAAGCCCATGTAACGCTTTATAGGTTAACAGTAAAACCTTGAAATCAGCCCTTGCCTTAACAGGAAGCCAGTGTAGGGAAGCTAGCACTGGAGTAATATGATCAAATTTCTTGGTTCTAGTCAGGATTCTAGCAGCCGTATTTAGCACTAACTGAAGTTTATTTAGTGCTTTATCCGGGTAGCCGGAAAATAGAGCATTGCAGTAGTCTAACCTAGAAGTAACAAATGCATGGATTAATTTTTCTGCATCATTTTTGGACAGAAAATTTCTGATTTTTGCAATGTTACGTAGATGGAAAAAAGCTGTCCTTGAAACAGTCTTGATATGTTCGTCAAAAGAGAGATCAGGGTCAAGAGTAACACCGAGGTCCTTCACAGTTTTATTTGAGACGACTTTACAACCATCTAGATGAATTGTCAGATTTAACAGAAGATCTCTTTGTTTCTTGGGACCTAGAACAAGCATCTCTGTTTTGTCCGAGTTTAAAAGTAAAAGTTTTCAGCCATCCACTTCCTTATGTCTGAAACACAGGCTTCTAGCGAGGGCAATTTTGGGGCTTCACCATGTTTCATTGAAATGTACAGCTGTGTGTCATCCGCATAGCAGTGAAAGTTAACATTATGTTTTCGAATAACATCCCCAAGAGGTAAAATATATAGTGAAAACAATAGTGGTCCTAAAACGGAACCTTGAGGAACACCGAAATGTACAGTTGATTTGTCGGAGGACAGACCATTCACAGAGACAAACTGATATCTTTCCGACAGGTAGGATCTAAACCAGGCCAGAACTTGTCCGTGTAGACCAATTTGGGTTTCCAGTCTCTCCAAAAGAATGTGGTGATCGATGGTGTCAAAGGCAGCACTAAGGTCTAGTAGCACGAGGACAGATGCAGAGCCTCGGTCTGACGCCATTAAAAGGTCATTTACCACCTTCACAAGTGCAGTCTCAGTGCTATGATGGGGTCTAAAACCAGACTGAAGCATTTCGTATACATTGTTTGTCTTCAGAAAGGCAGTGAGTTGCTGCGCAACAGCTTTTTCTAAAATTTTTTGAGAGGAATGGAAGATTCGATATAGGCCGATAGTTTTTATATTTTCCGGGTCAAGGTTTGGCTTTTTCAAGAGAGGCTTTATCACTGCCACTTTTAGTGAGTTTGGTACACATCCGGTGGATAGAGAGCTGTTTATTATGTTCAACATAGGAGGGCCAAGCACAGGAAGCAGCTCCTTCAGCAGTTTAGTAGGAATAGGATCCAGTATGCAGCTTGAAGGTTTAGAGGCCATGATTATTTTCATCATTGTGTCAAGAGATATAGTACTAAAACACTTAAGTGTCTCTCCCGATCCCAGGCCTCGCAGAGCTGTGCAGATCCAGGACAGCTAAGCCCTGGAGGAATACGCAGATTCAAAGAGGAGTCCGTAATTTGCTTTCTAATGGTCATGATCTTTTCCTCAAAGAAGTTCATGAATTTATCACTGCTGAAGTGAAAGCCATCCTCTCTTGGGGAATGCTGCTTTTTAGTTAGCTTTGCAACAGTATCAAAAAGAAATTTTGGATTGTTCTTATTTTCCTCAATTAAGTTGGAAAAGTAGGATGATCGAGCAGCAGTGAGGGCTCTTCGGTACTGCACGGTACTGTCTTTCCAAGCTAGTCGGAAGACTTCCAGTTTGGTGTGGCGCCATTTCCGTTCCAATTTCCTGGAAGCTTGCTTCAAAGCTCGGGTATTTTCTGTATACCAGGGAGCTAGTTTCTTATGACAAATGTTTTTCGTTTTTAGGGGTGCAACTGCATCTAGGGTATTGCGCAAGGTTAAATTGAGTTCCTCAGTTAAGTGGTTAACTGATTTTTGTCCTCTGACGTCCTTGGGTAGGCAGAAGGAGTCTGGAAGGGCATCAATGAATTTTTGTGTTGTTTGAGAATTTATAGCACGACTTTTGATGCTCCTTGGTTGGGGTCTGAGCAGATTATTTGTTGCGATTGCAAATGTAATAAAATGGTGGTCCGATAGTCCAGGATTTTGTGGAAAAACATTAAGATCTACAACATTTATTCCATGGGACAAAACTAGGTCCAGAGTATGACTGTGGCAGTGAGTAGGTCCAGAGACATGTTGGACAAAACCCACTGAGTCGATAATGGCTCCGAAAGACTTTTGGAGTGGGTCTGTGGACTTTTCCATGTGAATATTAAAATCACCAAAAATTAGAATATGATCTGCTATGACTACAAGGTCTGATAGGAATTCAGGAAACTCAGAGAGGAACGCTGTATATGGCCCAGGAGGCCTGTAAACAGTAGCTATAAAAAGTGATTGAGTAGGCTGCATAGATTTCATGACTAGAAGCTCAAAAGATGAAAACGCCATTTTTTTTTTGTAAATTGAAATTTGCTATCGTAAATGTTAGCAACACCTCCGCCTTTGCGGGATGCACGGGGAATATGGTCACTAGTGTAACCAGGAGGTGAGGCCTCATTTAACACAGCAAATTCATCAGGCTTAAGCCATGTTTCAGTCAGGCCAATCACATCGAGATTATGATCAGTGATTAGTTCATTGACTATGACTGCCTTTGAAGTGAGGGATCTAACATTAAGTAACCCTATTTTGAGATGTGAGGTATCACGATCTCTTTCAATAATGGCAGGAATGGAGGAGGTCTTTATCCTAATAAGATTGCTAGGGTGAACACCGCCATGTTTAGTTTTGCCCAACCTAGGTCGAGGCACAGACACAGTCTCAATGGGTATGGCTGAGCTGACTACACTGACTGTGCTATTGGCAGACTCCACTAAGCTGGCAGGTTGGCTAACAGCCTGCTGCCTGGCCTGCACCCTATTTCACTGTGGGGCTAGAGGAGTTAGAGCCCTATCTATGTTGGTAGATAAGAGGAGAGCACCCCTCCAGCTAGGATGGAGTCCGTCACTCCTCAGCAGGTCAGGCTTGGTCCTGTTTGTGGGTGAGTCCCAGAAAGAGGGCCAATTATCCACAAATGTTATCTTTTGGGAGGGCAGAAAACAGTTTTCAACCAGCGATTAAGTGCTGAGACTCTGCTGTAGAGCTCGTCACTTCCCCTAACTGGGAGGGGGCCAGAGACAATTACTCGATGCCGACACATCTTTCTAGCTGATTTACAAGCTGAAGCTATGTTGCACTTGGTGACCTCTGACTGTTTCATCCTAACATCGTTGGTGCCGACGTGGATAACAATATCTCTATACTCTCTACACTCGCCAGTTTTAGCTTTAGCCAGCACCATCTTTAGATTAGCCTTAACGTCGGTAGCCCTGCCCCCCTGGTAAACAGTGTATGATCGCTGGGTGATTCGTTTTAAGTCTAATACTGCGGGTAATGGAGTCGCCAATGACTAGGGTTTTCAATTTGTCAGAGCTAATGGTGGGAGCCTTCGGCGTCTCAGACCCCGTAACGGGAGGAGTAGAGACTAGAGAAGACTCAGACTCAGACTCCGACTCGCTACATAATGGGGAAAACCGGTTGAAGGTTTCTGTCGGCTGAATGAGCGACACCGGTTGAGCATTCCAACAGTATTTCCCTCCAGAAGCCATGAGAAAGTTGTCCGGCTGCGGGGACTGTGCGGGGGATTTATACTAACGTTACTGTCTGTACTTACTGGTGGCACAGACGCTGTTTCTTCCTTTCCTACACTGAGATTACCCTTGCCTAACGATTGCGTCTGAAGCTGGGCTTGTAGCACAGCTATTTTCGCCGTAAGGCGATCGTTCTCCTGTATATTATGAGTACAGCGACTGCAATTAGAAGACATCATGTTAATGTTACTACTTAGCTTCGGCTGTTGAAGATGTTGATGAACCATGTCCAGATAAAGCGTCCGGAGTGAAAAAGTTGAATAAGGGAAAAAAGTTGCGATGGAAAAAAGGAAAATAACGTAAAGTTGGCAGCTAAAACGCACAGGAAAATGACTCTTCTGTCTCGGGATAAACGTCCGGGGTGAAAAAGTTTAACGAAAAAAGATGAGTGAGGACAAAACTAAAAAGTTGGTAAATTTGTTGAACACAAAGATTGATTAAACGTTTATTAAAAGTAAAACGTGAATAGTTTGGCAGGTAGCCAAGTAGCAACAAACAGCACAGCAGTACGGAGACAATGCGGAAGCGAGACGGAAGTCACGTCAAATCTCGTCTGGACGAGATTATCCAGAGCGACTTACAGTTAGTGCATACATAATTTTATATACTGGCCCCCCGTGGGAATCAAACCCATAACCCTGGCGTTGCAAACGCCATGCTCTACCAACTGAGCTACATCCCTGCCAGCCATTCCCTCCCCTACCCTGGGCCAATTGTGCGCCGCCCCATGGGTCTCCCGGTAGCGGCTGGCTACGACAGAGCCTGGATTCGAACCAGGATCTCTAGTGGCACAGCGATGCAGTGCCTTAGACCACTGCGCCACTCGGGAGTATATAATATCAAAGGCTGCACTGAAATCTAACAGTATCAAATCAAATCAAATCAAATTTTATTGGTCACATGCGCCGAATACAACAGGTGCAGACATCACAGTGAAATGCTTACTTACAGCCCTTAACCAACAGTGCATTTATTTTTAACAAAAAAAGTAAAAATAAAACAACAACAAAAAAAGTGTTGAGAAAAAAAAGAGCAGAAGTAAAATAAAATAACAGTAGGGAGGCTATATATACAGGGGGGTACCGTTGCAGAGTCAATGTGCGGGGGCAACGGCTAGTTGAGGTAGTTGAGGTAATATGTACATGTGGGTAGAGTTAAAGTGACTATGCATAAATAATTAACAGAGTAGCAGCAGCGTAAAAAGGATGGGGTGGGGGGGCAGTGCAAATAGTCCGGGTAGCCATGATTAGCTGTTCAGGAGTCTTATGGCTTGGGGGTAGAAGCTGTTGAGAAGTCTTTTGGACCTAGACTTGGCTGGGACACAGCTCCCACAATCTTCTTATTATCAATTTCTTTCAACCAATCATCAGTCATTTGTGTCAGTGCAGTACATGTCGAGTGCCCTTCTCTATAAGCATGTTGAAAGTCTGCTGTTAACTTGTTTACAGAGAAATAGCGTTGTATTTGGTCAAACACCATTTTTTCCAACAGTTTGATAAGAGCTGGCAACAAGCTGATAGGTCTGCTGTTAGAACCAGTAAAGGCCGCTTTACCACTCTTGGGTAGCGGAATGACTTTGGCTTCCCTCCAGGCCTGAGGACAAACACCTTCCTCTAGGCTCAGATTAAAGACATGACAGATAAGAGTGGCAATAGAGTCAGCTACCATCCTCAGTAGCTTTCCATCTAAGTTGTCAATGCCAGGAGGTTTGGCATTATTGATAGATAACAATACTTTTTCCACCTCTCCCACACTAACTTTACAAAATTCAAACTTACAATGCTTTTCTTTCATTATTTGATTTACAATGCATGAATACGATGGCTCACTGTTCGTTGTTGACATTTCCTGCCTAAGTTTGCCCACTTTGCCAATTAAGTAATAATTTAAATAATTGGCAACGTCGAATAGTGTTTTGTGAGGAATAAAGCCATCTGATTCGATGAAAGATGGAGTTTAATTTGTCTTTCTGCCCATCATTTCATTTAAAGTACTCCAAAGATTGTATTTATATCATTGATCTTGGCTTCATAATACAGTTTATTTTTTATTTTTGTTGAGTTTAGTCATATCATTTCTCTATTTGCAGTGAGTCAGCCAGTCAGATGTGCAGCCAGACTTATTAGCCACTCATTTTGCCCCATCTCTTTCAAACATACAGTTTTTCAATTCCTCATCAATCCATGAAGCCATAATAGTTCTAACCGTCAGTTTCTTAACAGGTGCATGTTTATGAATTGAGTCAATAAGTATTCAACCCCTTTGTTATGGCAAGCCTAAATAAGTTCAGGAGTAAAAATGTGCTTAGGAAATAATCACATAATAAGGTGCATTGACTCACTCTGTGTGCAATAATAGTGTTTAACATTATTTTTTTAATGACTATGTGACCTCTGTACCCCAGACATACAATTATCTATAAGGTCCCTAAGTCGAGCAGTGAATTTCAAACACAGATTCAATCACAAAGACCAGTGTGGTTTTCCAATGCCTCGCAAAGAAGGGCACCTATTGGTAGATGGGTAAAAAATAAAGCAGACATTTGAATATCCCTTTGAGCATGGTAAAGTTATTAAGTACACCTTGGATGGTGTATCAATACACCCAGTCACTACAAAGATACAGGCATCCTTCCTAACTCTGTGTTGTATTGGATTTGCCCCAAACATAATACTTTGTATTCAGGACAAAAAGTGAATTGCTTTGCAATATTTATTGTCAAGCATGGTGGTGGCTGCATCATGTTATGGGTATGCTTGTAATTGTTAAGGACTGGGGAGTTTTCAGGATAAAATATTAATGTCATGGAGCTAAGCACAGGCAAAATCCTAGAGGAAAACCTGGTTCAGTCTGCTTTCCACCAGACAATGGGAGATGAATTCACCTTTCAGCAGGACAATAACCTAAAACACAAGGCCAAAATCTACACTGGAGTCGCTAGAAGACAGTGAATGTTCCTTAGTGGCTGAGTTACAGTTTTGACTTAAATCTACTTGAAAATCTACGGCAAGACCTGAAAATGGTTGTCTATCAATGATCAACAACCAATTTGACAAAGCTTGAGGAATTTTGAAAAGAATCATGGGTAAATGTTGCACAATCCAGGTGTGGAAAGCTCTTAGAGACTTACCCAGAAACACTCAAAGCTGTGATCACTGCCAAAGGTGATTCTACAAAGTATTGATCAATTTGCAAACATTTCTAAAACCACGTTTTTACTTTGTCATTATGGGGTATTTGTGTGTAGATTATGTTTTTTTGTTGCTTTTATCCACATCAAAATCAGTCTGTAACACAACAAAATGTGGAATAAGTCAAGGGGTCATACTTTCTGAAGGCACTGTATCTGCACTCTATAGGAAATCCCCTTTGAGTCAAAGTGTGAGCACCTATAGCTGTGGTGGTCATAAGTCTGTTGTCAGGTAGGTTTATTAAAGGGTTTGCCCTATGTCCTTGTCATTGTTTTTCTACCCTGCCATGATTTTCTCACACATGACGTCTGTCTGTCTGTGTCCCTCTCTCTCTCTTTATCCTCTGTTTCTCTCTCTCTTTCTCTCTCTCTGTTTCTCTATCTCTGTTTCTCTCTCTGATTCTCTCTCTCTGTTTCTCTCTGTTTCTCTCTCTGTTTCTCTCTCTCTCCCTCTCTCTCGTTCTCTCTCCCTCTCTCTCTCGCTCTCTCCCTCTCTCTCTTTCTCTCTCCCTCTTTCTCCTGTGGAAAACCATGTCTGCTGTAGTGCTTGGAATTCCTGCGGTTTGACTGGCACTTCCTGTCCTGAACGAGAAGCACGGCTGCAGTAAAGAACATTCCGACAGTCTTGTAGATTATTTTCAGTTTTTTTTTTCGTCTTAACTTAACTTTATTTTTTATTAGTTCAGTTTGTCTTTCTTGAATGAAAATAAAACATTAGCCTCTTATGTAAGTATGTAATGTATTTATATAGAGTTTTAAATTACTGTTGTTTGTTCACTGGCATAATAACAACAGGATATGCCTAATTGTAGATTTATAGACATAAGATAATTAATTGGATTGTGGTCCTCTGTAGCTCAATTGGTAGAGCATGGCGCTTGTAATGCCAAGATAGTGGGTTCGATCCCCGGGACCACCCATACGTAAAAATGTATGCACACATGACTGTACGTCGCTTTGGATAAAAGCGTCTGCTAAATGGCATATTATTATTATTATATTAATAGTACCAGAACCACAAGTCAGTTTCAATGCTAGCTAATACAGGAAGTACAACTACAAAGGTACTCTGTCTCAGTCAGTGTCCCTTTACACACAGTACACACATACGCGCTCACACAAACATATACTGAACACACACACAAACTGAAACCCCCCCCACACACGCACACACGGGCGTCACCTTCCATGCTTACGTGTACCCGTGTAACGTAACAACCAGACAGCCATTTACAATGGGCTGATTGCTCTCCTTTTCCGTTTGCTGTTTGTCATGCACCTGCCTGTAAACCCTGCTTTGTTCCTGACTTACTGGTTGCCCTTTTTCCACTGCAAACACACACGCACGCATGCACACACACACACACACAAACACACACACACACACACACACACACACACACACACACACACACACACACACACACACACACACACACACACACACACACACACACACACACACACACTGACTGTAATCCATTTATACAGCTGCAGGTTTTCAGAGAGAGAGAGAGAGAGAGAGAGCACAACAGCTGTGTGTTACTCCTAGATTTTGCTTGGAGACAGACAGACAGACAGACAGTCACCGTGCAGACCCGGCGCTGGCCTGTGTGTGTTATTAACGAACCAGCCGGCCCAACAACAGCTACATTTAGAAAGTCCTGGGCTTCTCGAATAAAAAAACAAACCGTCAACAACAATGAAGGGTGAACTGCTAATAGAGTTAAAGCCAGCTGCCATAACTTTGTACTCAGGTTTAAACTAGTTCTCTTTCAGCGGCAGCTAGGCTATAGCCTACTCATAATGACTACCCCCTGTGCTACAGTGAAAGTCGATAATTGGACAATGTGTTCACTTGGCTATAGAGCGTATAGAGTTTCAGAGTCACTACTGTCCTTCAACATGGAGGTTTAAAAGGGCAATCTGCAGTTCACAATTAATGGGTGTATATCATAAATTTAAAAGTAAAAAAATATGCATGTAGCAATCGCAGATTTCCTCTTTAACTAAACCACACTGGGAACAGTTGGTCTGTCAGTCTTCTCAACAGTAAAGCCCGGATATAAACAGAGTAATCAATCAATCAACCGTGCTGTGCCAAAATGATGGTGAAAGCTGTTTTGGCTGTTTACATTGCTCATACATCTACGGCCAGGAGTTTCTCCTGGTCAGGTTATGTTGGCTGATGAGAATGGCGCCGGAGAAGATGGCTGCCGTTTTACAGCCCTCTAACCAATTGTACTATTATGTGTGTTTTTTCGCGTTATTTGTAATTTATTCTGTACATAATGTTTCTGCCACTGTCTCTTATGACCAAAAAGAGCTTCTGGATATCAGGACAGCGATTACTCACCTCGTAATGGATGAAGATTTTTTCTTCAACGAGTCGGACGCGAAGGATATTCTACAGACACCCGACAAGGCCCAAATCCCCATCATTCGCATGAGGAAGAGACGGAGATATCGTGGACGTAGGTCGGGGTGCCTTGTGGTCCTCTGTGGTCCTCTGTAGCTCAGCTGGTAGAGCACGGCGCTTGTAACGCCAAGGTAGTGGGTTCGATCCCCGGGACCACCCATACGCAAAAATGTATGCACGCATGACTGTAAGTCACTTTGGATAAAAGCGTCTGCTAAATGGCATATTATTTATATTATTATATTATAAGGATCCGACGGCGAGCGAGTAAACTGCCTCTTCCATCAATCCTATTAGCCAATGTTCAATCATTTGAGAACAAATTGGATGACCTATGACTAAGGTTATTCTACCAACTGGACATTAAAAACTGTAATATCTTATGTTTCACCCGAGTCGTGGCTGAACGACGACATGGACAACATACAGCTAGCAGGCTATACACTACATCAGCAGGATAGAACAGCTGACTCCGGTAAGACAAGGGGTGGCGGTCTGTGTATATTTGTAAACAACAGCTGGTGCATAAAATCAAATACTAAGGAAGTATCGAGGTTTTGCTCGCCTGAGGTAGAGTATCTCATGATAAGCTGTAGACCACACTATTTACCAAGAGAGTTTTCATCTATATTTTTTGTAGCTGTCTACCTACCACCACAAACCGATGCTGGCACTACGATTGCACTCAATGAGCTGTATAAGGCCATAACTAAACAGGAAAATGCTCATCCAGAGGCAGCACCTCTAGTGGCCGGGGACTTTAATGCAGGGAAACTTAAATCCATTCTGCCTAATTTCTATCATCATGTTAAATTTGCAACCAGAGGAAAAAAAACTCTAGACCACCTTTACTCCACACACAGAGACGCATACAAAGCTCTCCCTCGCCCTCCATTTGGCAAATCTGACCATAACTCTATCCTCCTGATTCCTGCTTATAAGCAAAAACTAAAGCAGGAAGCACCAGTGACTCGGTTAATAACAAAGTGGTCAGATGACGCGGATGCTAAGCTACAGGACTGTTTTGCTAGCACAGACTGGAATATGTTCCGGGATTCTTCAGATAGCATTGAGGAGTACACCACATCAGTCACCGGCTTCATCAATAAGTGCATCGATGACGTCGTCCCCACAGTGACCGTACGTACATACCCCAACCAGAAGCCATGGATTACAGGCAACATCTGCACTGAGCTAAAGGGTAGAGCTGCCGCTTTCAAGGAGCGGGACTCTAACCCGGAAGTTTACAAGAAATCCCGCTATGCCCTCCGGCGAACCATCAAACAGGCAAAGAGTCAATACAGGACTAAGATTGAATCGTACTACACCGGCTCTGATGCTCGTCGGATGTGGCAGGGCTTGAAAACTATTACAGACTACAAAGGGAAGCACAGCCGCGAACTGCCCAGTGACACAAGCCTACCAGACGAGCTAAATCACTTCTATGCTCGCTTCGAGGCAAGCAACACTGAAGCATGCATGAGAGCATCAGCTGTTCCGGATGACTATGTGATCACACTTTCCGTAGCCAATGTGAGTAAGACTTTTAAGCAGGTCAACATTCACAAGGCTGCAGGGCCAGACGGATTACCAGGACGTGTACTCCAACTGGCAAGTGTCTTCACTGACATTTTCAACATGTCCCTGACTGAGTCTGTAATACCAACATGTTTCAAGCAGACCACCATAGTCCCTGTGCCCAAGGACACTAAGATAACCTGTCTAAATGACTACCGACCCGTAGAACTCACGTCTGTAGCCATGAAGTGCTTTGAAAGGCTGGTCATGGCTCACATCAACACCATTATCCCAGAAACCCTAGACCCACTCCAATTTGCATACCGCCCCAACAGATCCACAGATGATGCAATCTCTATTGCACTCCACACTGCCCCTTCCCACCTGGACAAGAGAAACACCTACGTGAGAATGCTATTCATTGACTACAGCTCAGCGTTCAACACCATAGTGCCCTCAAAGCTCATCACTAAGCTAAGGATCCTGGGACTAAACACCTCCCTCTGCAACTGGATCCTGGACTTCCTGACGGGCCGCCCCCAGGTGGTAAGGGTAGGTAACAACACGTCTGCCACGTCTGCCACGCTGATGCTACTCTGTTAATTATTTATGCATAGTCACTTTAACTCTACCCACATGTACATATTACTTCAACTACCTCAACTAGCCGGTTGATTTATTTTACTTCTGCTCTTTTTTTCTCAACACTTTTTTGTTGTTGTTTTATTTTACTTTTATATAAAAAAATAAATGCACTGTTGGTTAAGGGCTGTAAGTAAGCATTTCACTGTAATGTCTGCACCTGTTGTATTTGGCGCATGTGGCCAATACAATTTGATTTGATTTGATTTGATCCTCAACACGGGGGCCCCTCAGGGGCGCGTGCTCAGTTCCCTCCTGTAATTCCTGTTCACCCATGACTGCATGGCCAAGCACGACTCCAACACCATCATTAAGTTTGCCGATGACACAACAGTGGTAGGACTGATCACTGACAACGATGAGACAGCCTATAGGGAGGAGGTCAGAGACCTGGCAGTGTGGTGCCAGGATAACAACCTCTCCCTCAATGTGATCAAGACAAGGAGATGATTGAGGACTACAATAAAAAAAAGAGGACTGAGCACGCCCCCATTCTCATCGACGGGGCTGTAGTGGAACAGGTTGAGAGCTTCAAGTTCCTCTGTGTCCATATCACCAACAAACTATCATGGTCCAAACACACAAAGACAGTCGTGAAGAGGGCACGACAAAACCTATTCCCCCTCAGGAGACTGAAAATATTTGGCATGGGTCCTCAGATCCTCAAAAAGTTCTACAGCTGCACCATCGAGAGCATCCTGACTGGTTGCATCACCGCCTGGTATGGCAACTGCTCGGCCTCCGACCGCAAGGCACTACAGAGGGTAGTGCGTACGGCCCAGTACATCACTGGGGTCAAGCTTCCTTCCATCCAGGACCCCTGGGGTCAAGCTTTCTGCCATCCAGGACCACTGGGGTCAAGCTTCCTGCCATCCAGGACCACTGGGGTCAAGCTTCCTGCCATCCAGGACCACTGGGGTCAAGCTTCCTGCCATCCAGGACCACTGGGGTCAAGCTTCCTGCCATCCAGGACCACTGGGGTCAAGCTTCCTGCCATCCAGGACCTCTATACCACGCTTACTGTTTGTTGTCTGTTTTTTGTCTTGGTGTTGTTCTTTTCACAGGTTTGGTTGGAGTGTCTTGATGCACTGGCAAGTCATTTACAGGTAACAGGAGGTTCCGGTGCAGCACACGAAGAGCTTTGTCTCCAGATTCTGACTGGATCTTATACACTGGACCCTCTCTAATTCCCTCCACAACTCTGTGTACTGTCTTCTCCCAGTAAGCACGGAGTGTCCCGGGGCCACCTCATTCCGATAGGTTCCTCACAAGGACTCGATCACCTGGCTGTAGAGTGTCACCTTTGACACCTTTGTCGTGGTACTTCTTCCCTTTCGCTGAGGACTTTTGACTGTTCTCAGAAGTGATTTTGTATGCGTCTTGCATCTTTGTTGCCCACTTCTCTGCGAATGTTTGTTGGGTTCTTGTCACTGTTTCTGGTTTGAGGTTGAACAGTAGGTCGATGGGAAGGCGTGGGGCTCTGCCACACAGCAGGAAAAATGGTGAGTATCCCGTTGCCTTGTGCCTTGTACAGTTATAGGCATGGACGATGTTTGGTAGATGGTCTTTCCACTCTGTCTTCTTCTCTTCTTCCAGAGTACGGAGCATCTGCAGGAGTGTTCTATTCATCCTTTCCACAGGCTTCCATTGTGGAGGGTATGGGATAGTTCGAGAGTGTGAGATCCCTGCAAGCTGCTGGAGTCTCTGGAACAGGTTGTTCTCGAACTCTCGCCCTTGGTCGTGATGAAGCTTACTAGGATAGCCAAACCGAGGAATGAAGTCTTGGAATATCTTCTCAGCTGCAGTTTTTCCTCTTGTTCTTCATTGGGTAGGCCTGTGCAAAGCGTGTGAAATGATCGACCAGTACAAGAATACATACATTTTCATATTGGTCCCATGTGGGAATTGAACCCACAACCCTGGCTTTGCAAGCGCCATGCTCTACCAACTGATTCCCACTGAGCCATTCTGGCTAGACACTCAACAGTGAGTAGATGAGGATCAGTTACCCTCCCCTTGCCCCTCCTCGCCTCCTCCTTTAATACCGTAAACCGGTAACTTAAACCGGTAACGTAAGTCTGCACTTTTCTTTTAACTCAACAAGAAAGAAAAACAAGAAAAGAAAAGGAATGAAGACCTGTGTCCAGTAACACACCTAGTGATCACCAGTAAATATCCTATCTCCTGCCTCCTGCCTCCTTCCTCCTACATCCTGCCTCCTACATCCTGCCTCCTTCCTCCTACATCCTGCCCCCTACCTCCTGCTTCCTACCTCCTGCCCCCTACCTCCTGCCTCCTACCTCCTGCCTACTACCTCCTGCCTCCTGCCTCCTGCCTCCTGCCTCCTGCCTACTACGTCCTGCCTCCTGCCTCCTACCTACTACCTCCTGCCTCCTGCCTCCTGCCTCCTTACCTCCTGCCTCCTACCTCCTGCCTCCTGACTCCTACCTCCTACCAATCTGCCTCCTGCCTCCTTCCTCCTACCTCCTACCTCCTACCTCCTACCCCCTGCCTCCTACCTACTACCTCCTGCCTCCTGCCTCCTACCTCCTGCCTCCTACCTCCTGACTCCTACCTACTACCTCCTACCTCCTGCCTCATATCTACTACCTCCTACCTCCTGCCTCCTGCCTCCTGCCTCCTGCCTCCTGCCTCCTGCCACCTACCTACTACCTCATGCCTCCTGCCTCCTGCCTCCTACCTCCTACCTCCTGCCTCCTGCCTCCTACCTCCTGCCTCCTACCTCCTGCCTCATAACTCCTGCCTCCCACCTCCTGCTTCCTACCTCATGCCTCCTACCTCCTGCTTCATACCTCCTGCCCCCTACCTCCTGCCTCCTACCTCCTACCTCCTGCCTCCTACCTCCTACCTCCTGCCTCCTACCTCCATCCTCCTGCCTCCTGCCCCTACCTCCTGCCCCCTACCCCCTACCTCCTGCCTTCTACCTCCTGCCTCCTTCCTCCTACATCCTGCCACCTACCTCCTGCCCCTGCATTCTGCCTCCTACCTCCTACCTCCTGCCTCCTGCCTCCTGCCTCCTGCCTCCTACCTCCTGCCCCCTACCTCCTGCCCCTGCATTCTGCCTCCTTCCTCCTACCTCCTGCCTCCTACCTCCTGCCTCCTGCCTCCTGCCTCCTGCCTCCTGCCTCCTGCCTCCTGCCTCCTATCTCCTATCTCCTACCTCCTGCCTCCTACCTCTTACATCCTGCCTCCTACCTCCTGCCTCATAACTCCTGCCTCCTACCTCCTGCTTCATACCTCCTGCCCCCTACCTCCAGAAGCTGTGCCCGGCGCCGGCCAGGCTGCAGAATGACCACTGCATGGTCTACTACATGGTCTACCCTCCCTGCTACTGGGCATGCTGCATCATCCCCTGTCCTCCAGACATGGCATGCAGTGGCTGTATCCCCAATGGCACCCTATTCCCTACAGTATCCCCAATGGCACCCTATTCCCTACAGTTGAAGTCGGAAGTTTACATACACCTTAGACAAATACATTTACAACTCAGTTTTTCTCACAATTCCTGACATTTAATCCTGTAAGGATCACCACTTTATTTTAAGAATGTGAAATGTCAGAATAATAGTAGAGAGAATTATTTATTTCAGCTTTTATTTATTTCATCACATTTCCAGTGGGTCAGAAGTTTGCATACACTCAATTAGTATTTGGTAGCATTGCCTTTAAATTGTTTAACTTGGGTCAAACGTTTCGGGTAGCCTTCCACAAGCTTCCCACAATAAGTTGGGTGAATTTTGGCCCATTCCTCCTGACAGAGCTGGTGTAACTGAGTCAGGTTTGTAGGCCTCCTTGCTCGCACACGCTTTTTCAGTTCTGCCCACACATTTTCTATAGGATTGAGGTCAGGGCTTTGTGATGGCCACTCCAATACCTTGACTTTGTTGTCCTTAAGCCATTTTGCCACAACTTTGGAAGTATGCTTGGGGTCATTGTCCATTTGGAAGACCCATTTGCGACCAAGCATTAACTTCCTGACTGATGTCTTGAGATGTTGCTTCAATATATCCACATATTTTTCCTTCCTCATGATGCCATCTATTTTGTGAAGTGCACCAGTCCTTCCTGCAGCAAAGCTTTCCCCTTTTTCCTCCATACATAACGATGGTCATTATGGCCAAACAGTTCTATTTCTGTTTCATCAGACCAGAGGACATTTCTTCAAAAAGTACGATCTTTGTCCCCATGTGCAGTTGCAAACCGTAGTCTGGCTTTTTTATGGCGGTTTTGGTGCAGTGGCTTCTTCCTTGCTGAGCGGCCTTTCAGGTCATGTTGATATAGGACTTGTTTTACTGTGGATATAGATACTTTTGTACCTGTTTCCTCCAGCATCTTCACAAGGTCCTTTGCTGTTGTTCTGGGATTGATTTACACTTTTCGCACCAAAGTACATTCATCTCTAGGAGACAGAACGCGTCTCCTTCCTGAGCGGTATGATGGCTGCGTGGTCCCATGGTGTTTATAATTGCGTACTATTGTTTGTACAGATGAACGTGGTACCTTCAGGCGTTTGGAAATTGCTCCCAAGTATGAACCAGACTTGTGGAGGTCAAAAAATTTTTTCGGAGGCCTTGGCTGATTTCTTTTGATTTTCCCATGATGTCAAGGAAAGAGGCACTGAGTTTGAAGGTAGGCCTTGAAATACATCCACAGGTACACCTCCAATTGACTCAAATGATGCCAATTAGCCTATCAGAAGCTTCTAAATCCATGACATCATTTTCTGGAATTTTCCAAGCTGTTTAAAGGCACAGTCAACTTAGTGTATGTAAACTTCTGACCCGCTGGAATTGTGATACAGTAAATTATAAGTGAAATCATCTGTCTGTAAACAATTGTTGGAAAAAATTACTTGTGTCATGCACAAAGTAGATGTCCTAACCGACTTGCCAAAACTATAGTTTGTTAACAAGAAATTTGTGGAGTGGTTGAAAAAACAAGTTTTTTATGACTCCAACCTAAGTGTTTGTAAACTTCCGACTTCAACTGTATATAGTGCACTACTTTTGACCAGGGCCCTGCAGTGTCATTGATCGTATCCAATCCAAACCAAATCAGTATTCACAAGCAACAGCTGCAATAACAGTGGAGATAGCCTTCACCGTTCCAAATGTAACGTGTCACTGGACAGTAATGTAGGTTTGAACTGCAAACAGTGCAAACAAGCCAAATAATCCTAAATGCCAGGAAATATAGGTCAGTGAGTACAGAACTCTACTCAGAGGGTGTCCCTTTATCTCTTTTTAGACCTATAGGAAATATAGGTCAGTGAGTAACTCTACTCAGGGGTGTCTTATTTTCTCTTCGGTCTGTCGTTGTATTGCTTTCGTAATGTTTCCCTCTAGTCATGCTCCTTTATGGCTGTGAGGTAAGATAAGTCCCTGTAGACTTTCGGCCACCATCCATCTCTACTTTATCCCCAGAGTTGGTCTCTCTTCACAGTGACTCCTCTCATCCTGGCTCTGTCGGGCCTGATGTGAGATTATCGTACAATGGGTCCATCCCACATGGTACCATATTCCCTATATAGTGCACTCCTTAGGATCTGACCCCATGGGGCTCTGGTCAAAACTAGTGCACTTAATGGGAAATGGGGGGCATTTGGGATATACCCCCAGTCTCTCTTTTGACATGAACAGCCCTTGGATGTTTCAGACTGCAGCTTACTGCACTTTAACACTTTAACGAGCTGCAGCTAGCACCCTCACTCCAGTTCTGACTGACTCACCAATCCTCTCCAGCATCTCCTCTGTTCTGACTGACTCACCAATCCTCTCCAGCATCTCCTCTGTTCTGACTGACTCACCAATCCTCTCCAGCATCTCCTCTGTTCTGACTGACTCACCAATCCTCTCCAGCATCTCCTCTGTTCTGACTGACTCACCAATCCTCTCCAGCATCTCCTCTGTTCTGACTGACTCACCAATCCTCTCCAGCATCTCCTCTGTTCTGACTGACTCACCAATCCTCTCCAGCATCTCCACTGTTCTGACTGACTCACCAATCCTCTCCAGCATCTCCTCTGTTCTGACTGACTCCCCAATCCTCGCCATCATCTCCTCTGTTCTGACTGACTCACCGATCCTCGCCAGCATCTCCTCTGTTCTGACTAAATCTCTGTTTCCTCCTCCTCCTCCTCCTCCTCCTCCTCCTCCTCCTCCTCCTCTTCCTCTTCCACCTCCTCCTCTTCCTCCTCCACCTCCTCCTCCTCCTCCTCCTCTTCCTTCACCACTAAAGCAGCAAATAGATACAGTAAATACAGAGCTCAAAGAAACACTGAGTCAGCCGAGATTTCCCAAACTCCTTTGGGATTAAAGGGGAACGTGGGGTTAAGAGCAACATTCCAACCTCTGGTGGCGCTCATCCACTCCATGCAACCCAAAGCGGCACGAGGCGAGGCGAGTCCCTCCCAATCTGACTGCCGTTAGAGCCAAGTCAATCTCAGGTCGAGTCCCTCCCAATCTGACTGCCATTAGAGCCAAGTCAATCTCAGGTCGAGTCCCTCCTAATCAGATTGCCATTAGAGCCAAGTCAATCTCAGGTCGAGTCCCTCCCAATCTGACTGCCATTAGAGCCAAGTCAATCTCAGGTCGATTCCCTCCTAATCAGATTGCCATTAGAGCCAAGTCAATCTCAGGTCGAGTCCCTCCTAATCAGATTGCCATTAGAGCCAAGTCAATCTCAGGTCGAGTCCCTCCTAATCAGATTGCCATTAGAGCCAAGTCAATCTCAGGTCGAGTCCCTCCCAATCTGACTGCCATTAGAGCCAAGTCAATCTCAGGTCGAAGTCCCTCCTAATCAGATTGCCATTAGAGCCAAGTCAATCTCAGGTCGAGTCCCTCCCAATCTGACTGCCGTTAGAGCCAAGTCAATCTCAGGTCGAGTCCCTCCTAATCAGATTGCCATTAGAGCCAAGTCAATCTCAGGTCGAGTCCCTCCCAATCTGACTGCCATTAGAGCCAAGTCAATCTCAGGTCGAGTCCCTCCTAATCAGATTGCCATTAGAGCCAAGTCAATCTCAGGTCGAGTCCCTCCCAATCTGACTGCCATTAGAGCCAAGTCAATCTCAGGTCGAGTCCCTCCCAATCAGATTGCCATTAGAGCCAAGTCAATCTCAGGTCGAGTCCCTCCTAATCAGATTGCCATTAGAGCCAAGTCAATCTCAGGTCGAGTCCCTCCTAATCAGATTGCCATTAGAGCCAAGTCAATCTCAGGTCGAGTCCCTCCCAATCTGACTGCCATTAGAGCCAAGTCAATCTCAGGTCGAGTCCCTCCTAATCAGATTGCCATTAGAGCCAAGTCAATCTCAGGTCGAGTCCCTCCCTAATCAGATTGCCATTAGAGCCAAGTCAATCTCAGGTCGAGTCCCTCCTAATCAGATTGCCATTAGAGCCAAGTCAATCTCAGGTCGAGTCCCTCCTAATCAGATTGCCATTAGAGCCAAGTCAATCTCAGGTCGAGTCCCTCCCAATCTGACTGCCATTAGAGCCAAGTCAATCTCAGGTCGAGTCCCTCCTAATCAGATTGCCATTAGAGCCAAGTCAATCTCAGGTCGAGTCCCTCCCAATCTGACTGCCATTAGAGCCAAGTCAATCTCAGGTCGAGTCCCTCCTAATCAGATTGCCATTAGAGCCAAGTCAATCTCAGGTCGAGTCCCTCCTAATCAGATTGCCATTAGAGCCAAGTCAATCTCAGGTCGAGTCCCTCCTAATCAGATTGCCATTAGAGCCAAGTCAATCTCAGGTCGAGTCCCCTCCCAATCTGACTGCCATTAGAGCCAAGTCAATCTCAGGTCGAGTCCCTCCTAATCAGATTGCCATTAGAGCCAAGTCAATCTCAGGTCGAGTCCCTCCCAATCTGACTGCCGTTAGAGCCAAGTCAATCTCAGGTCGAGTCCCTCCTAATCAGATTGCCATTAGAGCCAAGTCAATCTCAGGTCGAGTCCCTCCCAATCTGACTGCCATTAGAGCCAAGTCAATCTCAGGTCGAGTCCCTCCTAATCAGATTGCCATTAGAGCCAAGTCAATCTCAGGTCGAGTCCCTCCTAATCAGATTGCCATTAGAGCCAAGTCAATCTCAGGTCGAGTCCCTCCTAATCAGATTGCCATTAGAGCCAAGTCAATCTCAGGTCGAGTCCCTCCCAATCTGACTGCCATTAGAGCCAAGTCAATCTCAGGTCGAGTCCCTCCTAATCAGATTGCCATTAGAGCCAAGTCAATCTCAGGTCGAGTCCCTCCCAATCTGACTGCCGTTAGAGCCAAGTCAATCTCAGGTCGAGTCCCTCCTTGTGAGTTATGTTCCTTCTCCTTCACTTTTCTGCACTTTTCCAAGCTGGGAACACGCCCTCCAAAAATTTGCAGTTATCCATTTCCTCTCATGAAGAATGGAGAATGCCCAATATATCAATTCATCCCTGGTCTTTCCATGGCCATGGGTTAGTGTATAGATACAGTAGAGGCTAACTTCATTTATTAAGCTAGCGAGTGAAGGGGTGAGGGAGTGAAGACTCCAAAGGCCCCAGAACTCCAACCACAGCTATTCACAGTGCTATGGCTGACGTCATATTGCGTGTCTCTCCACGGGCTTGAAATGAACGGGACCACCCCAGAGCTTTGGTGGGGTTCCCCCACAGGAATAGAACATGAATGTCAACCTCCATAATTCACAGATATCTTTTTGAAATAAAAGCTTAGCAGGGTCTTCCCCTCCACCGCTAAGACAATGTGGGCTGTGAAAGGGAGGCGTGGAACAACAGTAACAGGGATGTAGATATTATCTTTAGAAAGGAACAGACAGTTTATCATGAATGTACTTTAGTTAATGCAAAAGTATTGTTATCCATCTAAGCACATTAGCACAACAGAATTTATTAAATGTAAAGCACGTACATAATCATACATAGCGTATCCTATTTGATGTATAACAAGATGATGTGTAACCACGTGCATTTCATAGTGGAGTTGATAATACCAGCATAAGCACTATGATATGCAAAAGTAACACAGGGTTACAAACAGTGGGGAGAACAAGTATTTGATACACTGCCGATTTTGCAGGTTTTCCTACTTACAAAGCATGTAGAGGTCTGTCATTTTTATCATAGGTACACTTCAACTGTGAGATACAGAATCTAAAACAAAAATCCAGAAAATCACATTGTATGATTTTTAAGTAATTAATTTGCATTTTATTGCATGACATAAGTATTTGATCACCTACCAACCAGTAAGAATTCTGGCTCTCACAGACCTGTTAGTTTTTCTTTAAGAAGCCCTCATGTTCTCCACTCATTACCTGTATTAACTGCACCTGTTTGAACTCGTTACCTGTATAAAAGACACCTGTCCACACACTCAATCAAACAGACTCCAACCTCTCCACAATGGCCAAGACCAGAGAGCTGTGTAAGGACATCAGGGATAAAATTGTAGACCTGCACAAGGCTGGGATGGGCTACAGGACAATAGGCAAGCAGCTTGGTGAGAAGGCAACAACTGTTGGCGCAATTATTAGAAAATGGAAGAAGTTCAAGATGACGGTCAATCACCCTTGGTCTGGGGCTCCATGCAAGATCTCACCTCGTGGGGCATCAATGATCATGAGGAAGGTGAGGGATCAGCCCAGAACTACACGGCAGGACCTGGTCAATGACCTGAAGAGAGCTGGGACCACAGTCTCAAAGAAAACCATTAGTAACACACTACGCCGTCATGGATTAAAATCCTGCAGCGCACGCAAGGTCCCCCTGCTCAAGCCAGCGCATGTCCAGGCCCGTCTGAAGTTTGCCAATGACCATCTGGATGATCCAGAGGAGGAATGGGAGAAGGTCATGTGGTC
Source organism: Coregonus clupeaformis (assembly GCF_020615455.1). Lineage (NCBI taxonomy): Eukaryota > Metazoa > Chordata > Actinopteri > Salmoniformes > Salmonidae > Coregonus > Coregonus clupeaformis. The sequence continues at coordinate 63,893,113 of NC_059208.1, read as the reverse complement.
TGATGAGACAAAAATAGAGCTTTTTGGTCTAAACTCCACTCGCCGTGTTTGGAGGAAGAAGAAGGATGAGTACAACCCCAAGAACACCATCCCAACCGTGAAGCATGGAGGTGGAAACATCATTCTTTGGGGATGCTTTTCTGCAAAGGGGACAGGACGACTGCACCGCATTGAGGGGAGGATGGACGGGGCCATGTATCGCGAGATCTTGGCCAACAACCTCCTTCCCTCAGTAAGAGCATTAAAGATGGGTCGTGGCTGGGTCTTCCAGCGTGACAATGACCCGAAACACACAGCCAGGGCAACTAAGGAGTGGCTCCGTAAGAAGCATCTCAAGGTCCTGGAGTGGCCTAGCCAGTCTCCAGACCTGAACCCAATAGAAAATCTTTGGAGGGAGCTGAAAGTCCGTATTGCCCAGCGACAGCCCCGAAACCGGAAGAATCTGGAGAAGGTCTGTATGGAGGAGTGGGCCAGAATCCCTGCTGCAGTGTGTGCAAACCTGGTCAAGACCTACAGGAAACGTATGATCTCTGTAATTGCAAACAAAGGTTTCTGTACCAAATATTAAGTTCTGCTTTTCTGATGTATCAAATACTTATGTCATGCAATAAAATCCAAATTAATTACCAAATCATACAATGTGATTTTATGGATTTTTGTTTTAGATTCCGTCTCTCACAGTTGAAGTGTACCTATAATAAAAATTACAGACCTCTACATGCTTTGTAAGTAGGAAAACCTGCAAAATCGGCAGTGTATCAAATACTTGTTCTCCCCACTGTATGCTTCAGATTTGACAGTTTGTGTTTTACCAAGATGGCCGGACACAGCTGATGAAACACAAGTTTACTGGAATCCTCTGTCCATCCGAACGGGACGTGGGACAGCAGAGGAAGGGCTTGGAAAGTTTCACAGAAGAAGGAATGCTAAAATGTGTTGGGCTCATCCTGGTTCAGGCGCAGAACCTGAACCAAGGGGAAGGGCTGGAGGCTGGACTTAAACCTGAACTTGAACCAAGGGGAAGGGCTGGATGCTGGACTTAAACCTGAACTTGAACCAAGGGGAAGGGCTGGAGGCTGGACATGAACATGAACTTAACCAAGGGGAAGGGCTGGAAGCTGGACATGAACATGAACTTGAACCAAGGGGAAGGGCTGGAGTCTGGACATGAACATGAACCAAGGTGAATGGCTGGAGGCTGGACATGAAAATGAATGAAGGGGAAGGGCTGGAGGCTGGACATGAACATGAACCAATGGGAAGGGCTGGAGGCTGGACATGGTTTACTGGCTTGGCTTCCACTGAGGATAAAGGGCCCTTACCGGCTGACTGTTGGGTCTGACTGCTGGACAAGTGTGGATGGGATGTGGAAACAAGTGTGGATGGGATGTTGAAACAAGTGTGGATGGGATGTGGAAACAAGTGTGGATGGGATGTGGAAACAAGTGTGGATGGGATGTGGAAACCAGTGTGTGTGTGCATTCATACATGACTGCATGTGTGTCTGTGTGTGTATGAGAAACACACAGAGAAGGTATTGTTGTCTGGGATGTGGGATATGTGTCAGTGTGTGTGTCTGCTTTAGGGACGATCTCTGTGTGGAACATCTGTGGTGCAGACTGGAACCCCTTGTCTGTCTGTCCTACCAGCATCCTGTGACAGGGCTGGCTGTGTGGAAGGACAGACCGATGATCTGGAATGGGCGGACATCACCCCAACATTCTATTTCCCCACTACAGAGGCACACGGGAGAAGAATCGCTCTCTTTGACAAGCTGAACCAAAAATAATACATCCCTAAAGCACCACCTTGATTGAAACAGCAGAGAAACCCAACAATTTGAAAAATAGTTTGAAAAATATTTTATATGATATTTCTTTTCAGCTCTATAGTCAACCAATTTGATAAATTCAATAAATATATCACTTTCCAACATAAAAACAGTTCATCCATTCCAAAGTGTTAACATTCTAGAACATGGGAAGGCGAAGGAGAGGTGATGTGCATTTCTTAAGATTGACATACATGTTCCATCATCTACAGGAGTACACACGTACCTGATCAATAATCTACAGGAGTACACACCTACCTGATCAATAATCTACAGGAGTACACACCTACCTGATCAATCATCTACAGGAGTACACACCTACCTGATCAATAATCTACAGGAGTACACACCTACCTGATCAATAATCTACAGGAGTACACACCTACCTGATCAATAATCTACAGGAGTACACACCTACCTGATCAATAATCTACAGGAGTACACACCTACCTGATCAATAATCTACAGGAGTACACGTACCTGATCAATCATCTACAGGAGTACACACGTACCTGATCAATAATCTACAGGAGTACACACGTACCTGATCAATAATCTACAGGAGTACACACCTACCTGATCAATAATATACAGGAGTACACGTACCTGATCAATAATCTACAGGAGTACACACCTACCTGATCAATAATCTACAGGAGTACACACCTACCTGATCAATAATCTACAGGAGTACACACGTACCTGATCAATAATCTACAGGAGTACACGTACCTGATCAATAATCTACAGGAGTACACACCTACCTGATCAATCATCTACAGGAGTACACACGTACCTGATCAATAATCTACAGGAGTACACGTACCTGATCAATAATCTACAGGAGTACACACCTACCTGATCAATCATCTACAGGAGTACACACCTACCTGATCAATAATCTACAGGAGTACACACCTACCTGATCAATAATCTACAGGAGTACACACCTACCTGATCAATAATCTACAGGAGTACACACCTACCTGATCAATCATCTACAGGAGTACACACGTACTTGATCAATAATCTACAGGAGTACACGTACCTGATCAATAATCTACAGGAGTACACACCTACCTGATCAATAATCTACAGGAGTACACACCTACCTGATCAATAATCTACAGGAGTACACACCTACCTGATCAATAATCTACAGGAGTACACACCTACCTGATCAATAATCTACAGGAGTACACACGTACCTGATCAATAATCTACAGGAGTACACACCTACCTGATCAATAATCTACAGGAGTACACGTACCTGATCAATAATCTACAGGAGTACACACCTACCTGATCAATAATCTACAGGAGTACACACCTACCTGATCAATAATCTACAGGAGTACACACCTACCTGATCAATAATCTACAGGAGTACACACCTACCTGATCAATCATCTACAGGAGTACACACGTACCTGATCAATAATCTACAGGAGTACACACCTACCTGATCAATAATCTACAGGAGTACACACCTACCTGATCAATCATCTACAGGAGTACACACCTACCTGATCAATAATCTACAGGAGTACACGTACCTGATCAATCATCTACAGGAGTACACACCTACCTGATCAATCATCTACAGGAGTACACACGTACCTGATCAATAATCTACAGGAGTACACACCTACCTGATCAATAATCTACAGGAGTACACACCTACCTGATCAATCATCTACAGGAGTACACACGTACCTGATCAATAATCTACAGGAGTACACACCTACCTGATCAATAATCTACAGGAGTACACACCTACCTGATCAATAATCTACAGGAGTACACACCTACCTGATCAATCATCTACAGGAGTACACACGTACCTGATCAATAATCTACAGGAGTACACACCTACCTGATCAATAATCTACAGGAGTACACACCTACCTGATCAATCATCTACAGGAGTACACACGTACCTGATCAATAATCTACAGGAGTACACACCTACCTGATCAATAATCTACAGGAGTACCCACATGCATGCATATAAATAACCATATAAATACAGAAACATCCAGGCCCAGGCTAGGGGTCAGATATAATCTATGCAGAAATGTTAAATAGATTAATTTCTTCTGAACAGAATTGGACACTTTGTACATGTTTTTCCAGATATTTTCCCATGTTTCAGGAGAAAGGTGGACAGCACAATTGTACACCGTGGCATACAGAAGATCTGGGGTTATTAAGGGTTTTATAAAGTTGACTAGCTAATAGATGTGTGTCTTTTGGACTTAAACATTTCAATACGTTTGTTTTCCAGTTCATATTTTTTTTTGGGGGGGGGCTTTACTCCAAGGTAGTTAACTCCTTCTGGAGACCATTTGAATGGGAGGGAGGCAATACTATCATTGTGAATGTGTATGTTTAAAAGCATTGCCTCCGATTTGCCCCAATTGATCTTATAGCCAGATAGCTTACTAAAATGGCTGATTATTTCTAGTAAATGCTGAAGTAATTATTCGGGATTCGGTACTGTCAGCAGCATGTCATCTGCATAGAGGCTTAGTTTGACAGTCTCGTTACCTATTTGAATTCCTTGTATCCTTTTTTCATCTCTGAGTAAGCAGGCTAAGGGTTCTAAAGACAGGATGAAGAGCGAAGGTGAGAGAACGCACCCTTGGCATGTTCCTCTGTGGAGGGTGAAGGCGTCTGACATCAGACCACTAGTCTGGATTTTGCGTAACAGGTACGTGCAGTGCTTGACTTGGACTGAAATAGGTGCTAGTACCATTCATTTTAAGGTGGAGGAACTCTGCAATGTTTTAAAGCCAATATTCAAAATGAGATGGGAATCTCTGCAGGTGAAAAGACTACAGAGCTACAGATACTGTATTGAGTGAATCAATGATTCTGGAAAACTGGAACTAAAGAAAGGCTAAATTTAGTCAGCTGTCTTCAGGTACCTGGTGCCCAACATTACCAGACGATGCCACAGAACACCAACTAACCACAGCTATGGGACAAAGAGTCCTTCTCAAACATTCTTAAGGCAAGGGAGGAGGGAGAGGTAAAGGGGGAGAGAGAGAAAGAGGCAGAAAGTGAGGATGCGTCCCAAATGCCACCCTATTCCCTATAGTGGGAAACAGCCATAGGTCTCTGGTCAAAAGTAGTGCACTACAAAGGGAATAAGGTGCCATTTGGGACGCAAACTGAGGCTGGACAAGCGTGTGAGGAATGTACCAGAGCTTCAAAACAACATCCTGAGGGAGAAGCAGCAGAGATGGAATTCAGGCTGCCGGGCGGTGGAGGGAGCGGAGGGGAAGGAGCTCTGTCCAGGAGCCCTGCCTGCGCTCTATTTTTAGAACGTCCACCTCACTTCATTAAAAACGGGATGCTTTCATAACCCCAGCAGGTCTCCTCGAGGGCGGACATTCTTTTAGGCAAAATAACCAGAGCCTGAGAAGGATGTGAGGATGGGATGAGGGGAGGATGGGAGGAGGATAGGATGAGGGGAGGAGGGGAGGGAGAGGAGGATAGGATGAGGGGAGGAGGGAGGAGAGGAGGAGAGGATGAGGGGAGGAGGGGAGGAGGGGAGGAGAGGAGGATAGGATGAGGGGAGGAGGGGAGGAGGGGAGGAGGATGGGATGAGGGGAGGAGGAGGGGGAGGAGGATGGGAGGATGGGAGGAGGGGAGGAGGGGAGGAGAGGAGGATAGGATGAGGGGAGGAGGGGAGGAGGGGAGGAGAGGAGGAGAGGATGAGGAGAGGAGGAGAGGATGAGGGGAGGAGGAGAGGAGGATAGGATGAGGGGAGGAGAGGAGGATAGGATGAGGGGAGGAGGGGAGGAGAGGAGGAGAGGATGAGGGGAGGAGGGGAGGAGAGGAGGATAGGATGAGGGGAGGAGGGGAGGAGATGAGGATAGGATGAGGGGAGGAGGGGAGGAGAGGAGGATAGGATGAGGGGAGGAGGGGAGGAGGGGAGGAGAGGAGGATAGGATGAGGGGAGGAGGGGAGGAGAGGAGGAGAGGATGAGGGGAGGAGGGGAGGAGGGGAGGAGAGGAGGATAGGATGAGGGGAGGAGGGGAGGAGGGGAGGATGATGGGAGGATGATGGGAGGATGGGAGGAGTGGAGGATAGGATGAGGGGAGGAGGGGAGGAGGATAGGAGGAGAAGAGGATAGGATGAGGGGAGGAGGGGAGGAGGGGAGGATGATGAGAGGATGGGATGAGGGGAGGATAGCATGAGGGGAGGAGGGGAGGATGATGGGAGGATGAGATGAGGGGAGGATGGGAGGAGGGGAGGATGATGGGAGGATGGGAGGAGAGGAGGATAGGATGAGGGGAAGATGGGAAGAGGGAAGGATGGGAGGATAGGATGAGGGGAGGATGGGATGAGGGGATGAGGGGAGGATGGGAAGATGGGAGGATGGGAGGATGGGAGGATGGGAGGATGGGATGAGGGGAGGATGGGAGGATTGGAGGATGATGGGAGGATTGGAGGATGGGAGGATGGGATGAGGGGAGGATGGGAGGATTGGAGGATGATGGGAGGATAGGAGGATGGGATGATGGGAGGATGGGAGGATGGGATGAGGGGAGGATGGGAGGATGGGATGAGGGGAGGATGGGAAGATGGGAGGATGGGAGGATGGGAGGATGGGAGGATGGGATGAGGGGAGGATGGGAGGATTGGAGGATGATGGGAGGATTGGAGGATGGGAGGATGGGATGAGGGGAGGATGGGAGGATTGGAGGATGATGGGAGGATTGGAGGATGGGAGGATGGGAGGATGGGAGGATGGGAGGATGGGAGGATGGGATGAGGGGAGATTGGGATGAGGGGAGGATGGGATGATGGGAGGATGGGAGGAGGGGAGAATGGGAGGATGATGGGAGGATTGGATGAGGGGAGGATTGGAGGATGGGATGTTGAGAGGATTGGAGGATAGGATGAGGGGAGGATAGGATGAGGGGAGGATGGGATGATGGGAGGATAGGATGAGGGGAGGATGGGATGATGGGAGGATGGGAGGATGGGATGATGGGATGAGGGGAGGATGGGATGAGGGGAGGATGGGAGGAGGGGAGGATGATGGGAGGATGGGAGGAGAGGAGGATAGGATGAGGGGAAGATGGGAGGAGGGAAGGATGGGAGGATGGGAGGAGGGGGAGAATGGGAGGATGGTGGGAGGATTGGATGAGGGGAGGATGGGAGGATGGGATGAGGGGAGAATGGGAGGATGATGGGAGGATTGGATGAGGGGAGGATTGGAGGATGGGATGATGGGAGGATTGGTGGATAGGATGAGGGGAGGATGGGATGAGGGGAGGATGGGATGAGGGGGGGATGGGATGATGGGAGGATGGGATGAGGGGGGGATGGGATGAGGGGGGGATGGGATGATGGGAGGATAGGATGAGGGGAGGATGGGATGATGGGAGGATGGGAGGATGGGATGATGGGATGAGGGGAGGATGGGATGAGGGGAGGATGGGAGGAGGGGAGGATGATGGGAGGATGGGAGGAGAGGAGGATAGGATGAGGGGAAGATGGGAGGAGGGAAGGATGGGAGGATGGGAGGAGGGGAGAATGGGAGGATGGTGGGAGGATTGGATGAGGGGAGGATGGGAGGATGGGATGAGGGGAGAATGGGAGGATGATGGGAGGATTGGATGAGGGGAGGATTGGAGGATGGGATGATGGGAGGATTGGAGGATAGGATGAGGGGAGGATGGGATGAGGGGAGGATGGGATGAGGGGGGGATGGGATGATGGGAGGATGGGATGAGGGGAGGATGGGATGAGGCCTTGCCACCACACGGGACTGAAGGGTCTGGTTACGTCCCAAATGGCACCCTATGACCTGTATGGTGCACTACTATTGACCAGAGTCCTATTGGCCCTGGAGTCCTATTGGTCCTGGAGTCCTATTGGTCCTGGAGTCCTATTGGCCCTGGAGTCCTATTGGCCCTGGAGTCCTATTGGCCCTGGAGTCCTATTGGCCCTGGAGTCCTATTGGCCCTGGAGTCCTATTGGCCCTGGAGTCCTATTGGCCCTGGAGTCCTATTGGCCCTGGAGTCCTATTGGCCGTAGAGTCCTATTGGTCCTGGAGTCCTATTGGCCCTGGAGTCCTATTGGCCCTGGAGTCCTATTGGCCCTGGAGTCCTATTGGTCCTGGAGTCCTGTTGGTCCTGGAGTCCTATTGGTCCTGGAGTCCTATTGGCCGTAGAGTCCTATTGGTCCTGGAGTCCTATTGGTCCTGGAGTCCTATTGGTCCTGGAGTCCTATTGGCCGTAGAGTCCTATTGGTCCTGGAGTCCTATTGGTCCTGGAGTCCTATTGGTCCTGGAGTCCTATTGGCCGTAGAGTCCTATTGGTCCTGGTCTAAAGTAGTACACTATATAGAGAATAGGTTACCATTTGGGACACAGGCACCCGCATTAATTCACTGAATTATTAAATGTAGGCATTGGGAATTTTATTTGGGCGGGGTGGACTTTTCCCCCCATTAGTTCTCTGTGGTTCTCTCTAAACTGCTAGCTACTCATGCTCCTGCACGGGCAGAAATATAGTTTGACAAGAGGGTTCATATTTGTGTTGCAGCAAACGGTCCAAAGTTTACCACCATTAAAACCAGCTCTGACTTCCTCTTATCTCTCTCAGACTTCACCTCAATAAGCCCTCAATGCCCCCCTTCCAATGAAAGGGCACCATGAGTGAAACCTGAGACAACATCGCACATAGAGCGATCTTTAGTTCTGTGACCCGCCCTTCTCATACACACTATACAGTTGGGTCCACACTTTACGAGCTCTCAATAAAGTTGGGTGGTACTTGAGCAGGTCAGACACTCCGTTACTGACGAGAACAAAGCTCCTCAGGGCTCCCAAATGGCACCCTATTCCCTATGTAGTGCACTACTTTTGACCAGGTCCCATAGGGCAGTGCAGCGAGGGAGATGAGAGGGAGACCCACCTTCCTGCACCGTGTGAGAAAATACACAATTTTATCACCTCAGCAGTAACTAAATCACCCTGCCTGGACCGTATTTTATTTGTTTCTGTATTACTGTATTGAGTCTTGTGTTTGCTGCCTTGTCCAGTTCAGACTCAATTAGAATAATATTGACATACATTTGGTGTTCCATTTTAAAGGGGTTTGTCTGGATCTGGGAGGGAGGGAGGGAGCAGTCAGAGGCTGGGTGGGTGGGTGGGTGGGTAGCAGTCAGAGGCTGGGTGGCTGGGTGGGTAGAAGTCAGAGGCTGGGTGGGTGGGTGGGTGGGTAGAAGTCAGAGGCTGGGTGGCTGGGTGGGTGGGTAGAAGTCAGAGGCTGGCTGGCTGGGTGGGTGGGTAGAAGTCAGAGGCTGGCTGGGTGGGTGGGTGGGTAGAAGTCAGAGGCTGGGTGGGTGGCCGGATGGGTGGGTGGGTTGCAGTCAGAGTCTGGGTGGGTGGGTGGGTGAGTAGCGGTCAGAGGCTGGGTGGGTGGATGGGTAGCAGTCAGAGGCTGGGTGAGTGGGTGGGTGGGTCGGTAGCAGTCAGAGGCTGGGTGAGTGGGTGGGTGGGTCGGTAGCAGTCAGAGGCTGGGTGGGTGGCTGGATGGGTGGATGGGTAGAAGTCAGAGGCTGGACGGGTGGCTGGGTAGAAGTCAGAGGCTGGGTGGCTGGCTGGGTGGGTAGAAGTCAGAGGCTGGGTGGCTGGCTGGGTGGGTAGAAGTCAGAGGCTGGGTGGGTGGGTGGGTAGAAGTCAGAGGCTGGGTGGGTGGGTGGGTGGGTGGGTTGAAGTCAGAGGCTGGTATGTCCATGTAAGATCAAGAGCAGCTCAATCTAAATCATCCCAAGGTTGTTGTTGTTGTTGTTCTCTACTTGGCTGTTTGGTCCGTAGTCTTTCGTAGATAAAAAAAACTCCCACTGCTTTTCACTTATTATTCAGGTTCCTTATTTTTCATGAGTGTTAAAGTGTCAGTCCATGTAAAATAATAAGAACTGCAAAGTCTTTGTTTAATCACATTGTGATCCAGAGATTTCCGGGGTAAGACTTACAGCGAGAATGTACTGTAGATTTAGAATTTACTGAATTAATAAAACACTATTTTCTCAATGAAACAGAAAGAAATGGAACTGGATCCAAACACACTTTTTCACAAGTTGGGAATAATGTTGTTTTGCCTTGCACTAGTTCTGATTGTGTGGAGCCGTCGGTCTCATAGTTCAGGGTATACAATGCACCAAACATATGCTACGCCCCAAATGGTATCCTATTCCCTTAATAGTGTACTATTTTTTACCAGGGCCCTGGGATGCAGGGTTCCGCACGATACGGTAAGCATCGTGGGCCAAAAGTTCACCTCCCTGTCAGAAGGAAAATCACGGGTTGTCATCTCGTTCCCAGACGACAGGCGTGAACTGTGAACGTCGTGAAGGAAACCCACAGAACCAGATGAGGCCCAACTCCACTTTCTGTTCATCTCAGCAGGAACGTTACCCCGACGTAATCAGATTGTCCGGCAGGCTCCGATCACACGGCTGGGCTCTGGCTGAGGAGCGCTCCACCCTCCGCCCTGCCTCACTGGCTAATCCTTCTCTAATAACGCTGGTCAGCTTCACTAACAGGTGAGGTCATCAGGCATGGAGGAAATGCGAGTCAGCTGAGATAAAAGACTGTGAGAGGGAGGTTGACTGTATGAGATCATGACCTAGTAATGCGTCCCAAATGGCACCCTATGCCCTACAAAGTGCACTACCCTATTCCCCTATTCCCTATTGGCCCTGGTCAAAAGTAGTGCACTATATAGGGAATAGGGTGCCATTTGGGACAGCCCTGAAGTCTGCTCTCCATCTCTTCTCCTCCACAGGAGGTCCAGGAAGCCCCCTGATGATAAGCCCTGTTGGCCCTCACACTTTGCTGCCTGCCTGAGATATGAGCTGAAGGGGAGGGAGCCAACTCCACCCAACCCAACACAGATTAATCTCGAAGGATGTTGATGTCTCACGTCGCTGTAAGTAATGAAGGATGAATGTTTTTCTCTGACTGGGACCGCTACAGCGTTAGCGTCAGTAAGTCGGCAACGAACGGCTTCCAAAGGGCTCTGAAAAGTGTTGACTTTGTGATGAAGATTTAGGATGCGTCACAAAGGCCGTGGAGGCTGAGAGCAGAGGCTGAACGGTAGGCCTGGCATGCGTCCCAAATGGCACCCTATTCCCTCTATAGTGCACTACTTTCGACCAGGGCTCCATAAGACTCTAATAAAAAGTCAGGCACTAAATAGGGAATAGGGCGTCATTTGTCACGCAGCCTTAGTTCCAGCAGGGACCTGGGTGTTTGGTCTCGGTCGGTGCGTTCAAGCCTTCGACTGTTGGCTGGTGTGAGTCACCAGAGCGCCGTGGTGCAGACACAAGCATCAGGCAGAGAGGAGAGCATAGCCAAACACCTCATTCCAAATGGCACCCTATTCGGCACCCTATTTCCCATATAGCGCACTACTTTTCACCAGAGACCATAGGGCACCGTTCATTATTAACACAGGAAGCAATTAACTCCCCTAGATCCTGCCATAATAAGTCTATGAGTCAAAGTGTTTATTTTGAAGCCAAGTTGGATGACTTTACAGGCACTGAGGTCAGGGCAGATGTCACCTCAATCAAATCTACACCCACTAGGCTTCCATCCTGGGTGCCAAGAATCAACTTCAGAGTGGAAACATACGGGGATATAAATGTGGGCAATGATCATATGTGCAGACAAAGGAAAAAAAAGCATGAACAACACATTGCAACGGGTTACTGTTGGTTATATACCTGGCCTGTTTGTTCCCTTGCTCCACTCACTGACTTAAAGAGCCTGTACTGTCTCAGTTTAGTCTCCCAGGACCTCACCTCGTGTATAAGAAACCCCTGTTGTAGATCGGACACAGTAGGAATGTTTATTTTTGGTTAAATCCCCCACTTACACACAAAAGATGTGAACTTCTCCCTCCCTCTCGCTCTGTGATATGACCGTTGTAGTCTCTGAAATCCCAGACCTAGGGCAGCAACAGCACTAACGTTAAGCCAGAACATTGGTACGTTGTGGGAGGCAACACATCCATCCGTCCAGAGAGACTATGAGCAGCGTGGTGTTGGCCTCCTGGTGGCCATGTGTGGTACTACAAAAACAAGTGGAGTGAATTACAGTGTGTGGGGAAGTTTGTGATGCGGTCAATGAATGGCAACAAAAGCGAATAAATCGTAAACATGGGCTAAACACACACACACACACACACACACACACACACACACACACACACACACACACACACACACACACACACACACACACTACAGCATTCTACTGATGTTATCTAGTAGTGAATCGTAAACACTGAGTACCAGTGTATCAGCTTGTGCTACCTAGTGATCTGGCATCATTGCTTGTTTACCTTACGATGATCCAGGTTTTAGTGTGTTTATCATTCTTAAATAAGTTGCAGGCTTCGGATGTTATCCTTGCCTGTTGCATGGTAGAGGGTGCTCTTCCTCATATAAATAGCAACCGTTTGAGCTATTATGCGAGAAAGGGAGGGCGGGGGGGAGGGAGGGAGGGAAGCATTGCGTTACAAACCGAGTTAGCTTGTTCTCGTTCATTATGTTCTCAAATACGACCCCTGGTGTGACTGTGCTCGCTGTGGCGTTTGGGCAAACAGAACCTCTTGACTTTCTAGGTAGACACACAAAACTTCACGAGGTCGTCATGCTCCAGGAAATAGCTGCTGGCCGGGCAAGATGGAAGAAAACAGAGCACAACATTGACTTTTCCCTTCCCCGTGTTTGTTTCCTATTCCCCTTCCCCGTGTGTGTTTCCTATTCCCCTTCCCCGTGTGTGTTTCCTATTTCCCTTCCCCGTGTGTGTTTCCTATTCCCATTCCCCGTGTGTGTTTCCTATTCCCCTTCCCCGTGTGTGTTTCCTATTTCCCTTCCCCGTGTGTGTTTCCTATTCCCCTTCCCCGTGTGTGTTTCCTATTCCCCTTCCCCGTGTGTGTTTCCTATTTCCCTTCCCCGTGTGTGTTTCCTATTCCCCTTCCCCGTGTGTGTTTCCTATTTCCCTTCCCGTGTGTGTTTCCTATTCCCCCTTCCCCGTGTGTGTTTCCTATTCCCCTTCCCCGTGTGTGTTTCCTATTCCCCTTCCCCGTGTGTGTTTCCTATTCCCCTTCCCCGTGTGTGTTTCCTATTCCCCTTCCCCGTGTGTGTTTCCTATTTCCCTTCCCCGTGTGTGTTTCCTATTTCCCTTCCCCGTGTGTGTTTCCTATTTCCCTTCCCCGTGTGTGTTTCCTATTTCCCTTCCCCGTGTGTGTTTCCTATTCCCCTTCCCCGTGTGTGTTTCCTATTCCCCTTCCCCGTGTGTGTTTCCTATTTCCCTTCCCCGTGTGTGTTTCCTATTTCCCTTCCCCGTGTGTGTTTCCTATTCCCCTTCCCCGTGTGTGTTTCCTATTCCCCTTCCCTGTGTGTGTTTCCTATTCCCCTTCCCCGTGTGTGTTTCCTATTCCCCTTCCCCGTGTGTGTTTCCTATTCCCCTTCCCCGTGTGTGTTTCCTATTCCCCTTCCCCGTGTGTGTTTCCTATTCCCCTTCCCCGTGTGTGTTTCCTATTCCCCTTCCCCGTGTGTGTTTCCTATTTCCCTTCCCCGTGTGTGTTTCCTATTTCCCTTCCCCGTGTGTGTTTCCTATTCCCCTTCCCCGTGTGTGTTTCCTATTTCCCTTCCCCATGTGTGTTTCCTATTCCCCTTCCCCGTGTGTGTTTCCTATTTCCCTTCCCCGTGTGTGTTTCCTATTCCCCTTCCCCGTGTGTGTTTCCTATTCCCCTTCCCCGTGTGTGTTTCCTATTTAACACCTGACAAGTGAGGAGTGGAGTGGACAGGCTGTTCTTGACTTTCAATCACCCTGTTTTTACTACTATGTGAGGACATGACAGACCGTTTTATCCTCTACAGTGGGTTTTAATGCGCTCATGGTTCATTTACATAGGATGTCATGACAGACATCTCCCCTCTGGTGGTTAGAAACACCTGAGCATTACTCTGTACTGGCAATCTTTCATATCATCTCTCTCTTTCTCTGTCTCTCGCTCTCTCTCCCTCCCTCTCTCTCTCTAAGAACTCTCAAAACGATAGCTGTTGCATAGTGTTTGTCTTGGAGTTGAACGTCCCATGTTTGTCCTCTATGCTTAAACTGATGCTCTTCTTCAAACTATAAGCTACCTTGACTAAAGCCTCACTTCCTATTCATACAAAAGACCTCTGTGGCCCCGGCGCTATCTGTAGACTACCTCTAAGAAAGGTACAGACCCCTGGCCCTGGCACCATCTGTAGACTCCCTCTAAGAAAGGTACAGACCCCTGACCCTGGTGCCATCTGTAGACTCCCTCTAAGAAAGATACAGACCCCTGACCCCGGCGCTATCTGTAGACTCCCTCTAAGAAAGGTACAGACCCCTGACCCTGGCGCCATCTGTAGACTCCCTCTAAGAAAGGTACAGACCCCTGACCCTGGTGCCATCTGTAGACTCCCTCTAAGAAAGATACAGACCCCTGACCCCGGCGCTATCTGTAGACTCCCTCTAAGAAAGATACAGTCCCCTGGCCCTGGTGCTATCTGTAGACTCCCTCTAAGAAAGGTACAGACCCCTGGCCCTGGCGCCATCTGTAGACTCCCTCTAAGAAAGGTACAGACCCCTGGCCCTGGCGCCATCTGTAGACTCCCTCTAAGAAAGGTACAGACCCCTGGCCCTGGCGCCATCTGTAGACTCCCTCTAAGAAAGGTACAGACCCCTGACCCCGGCGCTATCTGTAGACTCCCTCTAAGAAAGGTACAAGAGGAGAGGCACAGTGTGGGAAAAGACCAAGATGACAAATGACAATGATTTACGTTACAGATCAGACATTGGCAGACAGTGAGCGATGCCCTCTTCTAAATAGGTGACCATTCCCTGTTGCTGTGTGTCTGTGCAGCATTTCACCTGTAATCACCTGTTGACAGTTACTATTAGGCTGGTCTCAGTGTGTTATTTAAGGTTTATATCATGTGAACAACATTGATACTTTGTGTGCATCTCAAATGACGGCCTATACCCTACATAAAGTAGTACACTACTTTTTAACCAGAGCCCTATGGGACGCAATCTTTATCATGTTATTACCCCTGGCTATTACATAATAATCCTTCCCCAATATCCATGCATTTTAATTCCAACTTCATAATCACAGTGAAGTTGATGTAGGCTATTTTTGGTCTGAATGGTGGCCAAAATGAACAATGTTCTCCTTTAGTCCATGTCAAATTAGACTCACAAACATTCTTGTCTGTTCATGATTTAGGACGTAAAAAACCCCCACCTGGCTGAAACAGTAGGTTGATTGAGGGTGATGCCTGTCTAAAAACAGCTCTCCTCTCAGGAATTAGGAAAAAGAAAGCCATCTGGAATTTGAATATTTTGACCCCTTTGGGTCGCGTGGCATAACTCTTGTTTCCTGGGCTACACCCCGCCTCGCGGTGTATTTAAAGTAGGGGTTCTCTTGTCCATGCCTCAGTGGAGCCCTGCAGCGAGTCAACGAACGACTACCGAGTGAGAGAAAAGGGGAAACTCCTGTCTGTGTGTCTGTCTCACTGAACGAAAACAAACGTGTTGGACTGAATGCGCACGCTGTTGAAATATACGACGCAAACAATGTGTGAGGGAATTATCACCAGAATTACTCTTCTTCTGCTCATCATCTGCTCGGTATGTTTTTACATGTCATATAATATATCAACAAAGTGCTGGATTTTTGATTTATATACATTTATGTAACTTTGTCATCACTTTGCATTTGATGCAATAATAGCCTATTCTTTCTCTCATTGTTATATGATTTGTATTGTCTTCACTGATATGTATTATTTAGTTATGTAAAATTAAAATTTTAAGTACAACTTTTGAGAACGCATTGTGCAGTTTTAGCGGCTGAAACATCCCATGGGGGTGTGGTCTCACCATGGGGGTTTGGTCTCAGTGCAGTTCTGTAAAGTAGCCTACAGCAGCTCCTTAAAGTAGCCTATAGCAGCTCCTTAAAGTAGCCTACAGAAGCTCCTTAAAGTAGCCTATAGCAGCTCCTTAAAGTAGCCTACAGCAGCTCCTTAAAGTAGCCTACAGCAGCTCCTTAAAGTAGCCTACAGCAACTCCTTAAAGTAGCCTACAGCAGTTCTGTAAAGTAGCCTACAGCAACTCTATAAAGTAGCCTACAGCAGCTCCTTAAAGTAGCCTACAGCAACTCTATAAAGTAGCCTACAGCAGCTCCTTAAAATAGCCTACAGCAGTTCTGTAAAGTAGCCTACAGCAGCTCCTTAATGTAGTCTACAGCAGCTCTGTAAAGTTGCCTACAGCAGCTCCTTAATGTAGTCTACAGCAGCTCCTTAAAATAGCCTACAGCAGTTCTGTAAAGTAGCCTACAGCAGCTCTGTAAAGTAGCCTACAGCAGATCCTTAAAGTAGCCTACAGCAGATCCTTAAAGTAGCCTACAGCAGCTCCTTAAAGTAGCCTACAGCAGCTCCTTAAAGTAGCCTACAGCAGCTCCTTAAAGTAGCCTACAGCAGCTCCTTAAAGTAGCCTACAGCAGTTCTGTAAAGTAGCCTACAGCAGATCCTTAAAGTTGCCTACAGCAGCTCCTTAAAGTAGCCTACAGCAGCTCCTTAAAGTTGCCTACAGCAGCTCCTTAAAGGAGCCTACAGCAGCTCCTTAAAGTAGCCTACAGCAGCTCCTTAAAGCAGCCTACAGCAGCTCCTTAAAGTAGCCTACAGCAGATCCTTAAAGTAGCCTACAGCAGCTCCTTAAAGTTGCCTACAGCAGCTCCTTAAAGTAGCCTACAGCAGCTCCTTAAAGCAGCCTACAGCAGTTCTGTCAAGTAGCCTACAGCAGCTCTGTAAAGTAGCCTACAGCAGCTCCTTAAAGCAGCCTACAGCAGTTCTGTCAAGTAGCCTACAGCAGCTCCTTAAAGTAGCCTACAGCAGCTCTGTAAAGTAGCCTACAGCAGCGCTGTAAACAATCATAGGTGATG
Source organism: Coregonus clupeaformis (assembly GCF_020615455.1). Lineage (NCBI taxonomy): Eukaryota > Metazoa > Chordata > Actinopteri > Salmoniformes > Salmonidae > Coregonus > Coregonus clupeaformis. Next base: position 63,876,262 of record NC_059208.1, on the reverse strand, counting down.
ACAAAGT
>NC_059208.1:63841255-63871255 GCF_020615455.1 Coregonus clupeaformis | reverse complement strand
TACTAAGCTCAAATGTGTTTTGGATGCACACCATGGAGTAGCCAACTGCTGTAGCTCCCCTCTTCGTATTAGAGCCACTGGCAGCCAGCCGGTTCTGGGGAGCTAGTATATCTAGCTATAGGGTGGGGGGGTGGGGGGGTGGGGGGGTGGGTGGGGGGTGGGGGGGGTCTCCCACATGCACATGCACAGTCAGTGTCTGGTTGAGCGTGGGGTTGTCTGTTAGCGTCTGCATGCTTGTGTGTGTAATGTGTATGTACACGCGTATGGTGTTTTGGATACGTCTGTGTGCATCATTTGCAGATGACGGAGTGTCAAGGAGTAGCAACCAGGAACTAGTGCTTGTGGGAAGGAATATTGTTTTGGGTGTTTGTTTTAAATATTTCATACCTTTTCTGCTTACTTACATGCGTCCTTTCACCAAAACACGCATTCCACCCCCCCCACACCCACCCACACACCCACACCCACACACACACACACACACACACACACACACACACACACACACACACACACACACACACACACACACACACACACACACACACCCAGACAGAGCGTGCCCTACTTTCATGCACCTGGACCTCAGAATCCAGCCTGGCAGCAATAGAAGGTATGGGGAATTAGGTAACCGAGCACAAAGCAATTACTCTCATCAACTCATGCGCATTCTCTCGTTCAATTTGAGATCAGTTCACCTTTCTGAAATGATAGTAATATGAGCTTTTGTTTGTAATCAAATGTATTTGTAGTAGTTTGTGTACGAAGGACAATGTAGGTACTGTTCTAGTTTGTATTAATGTAGCCGGTGCTGTTATTGTGTATATTGTGTATATATGGTATTGTAGGTAGGTGGCATATTGCTCATGACAGTGAATGAGCAACATTAGGATTTGTGTACCAAATGGTTGCGCTACTTTTAACTAGGGCCCAAATGATGCACAATACAGTATAGGGAACAGAGTGCTATTTGGGATGCACCCTATGAGCAGTTACTGACCTTATTCGTGGGTGGATATTAGAACAGGCATATTTGTGAATTAATTCTTTTTTGGGGGGGGGGGTTATGAAGAGATGCTCCTTAGATGCTCCTATGATCGAGAGCGTATCCATCCCCGTAGGCGGATGTGTGGGGCATTCTAAAATGAGTCCCAAATATGTCATGGCAACCTGCAAAAAAACATAGCAAAAGAGAACAGAGCTTGAAAAAAGAAGGGAAAAAGCCTGAGCTAGTAAATGCCAAGCGAATGCCACCAGGAGCCTAAGGGAAGGGCAAGCTGTTGAATGACTGACCAGTACAGACAGAGTCCCCACATGAACCCAATGCATGACAGTTAGGAAGTCTGTCATGTTTGGTTTCCTCTGCCCAGGTTATCCAGTGAGAGGACCTCTCCCCTGACCTCTCCCACCTCTACAGACATTCTATTTAGAAGGGTTATCAGCAGGTGAAGCACAAACAATCATGATAATGTTCACTGTAATGTTAAAATGATGACATCTGAGCTCCATCTGAGCATAGCCTACTATTTAAAAAACAACAGTGAGTAAAGTTCATAGCCTACCTTCATACCCTACATTCCAAAGACAATGTAATAAAGCGTAAGCAATATTTTAATTGGGTAACTCTGGAATATTATTGATTACCATGACATATGGCAGGTCCTAGTTGGTAGCCTAGCGGTTAAGAGCTTTGGCCCAGCATCTGTAAGGTCGCTGGTTTGAATCCCCGAGCCGACTGGGTGAAAAATCTGTCAATGTGCCCTTGAGCAGGGTTTCCCAAACTCGGTCCTGGGCCCCCCCCTAGGTGCACGTTTTGGTTTTTGCCCTAGCACTACACAGCTGATTCAAAGAACCAACTCATCATCAAGATGTGATTAGTTTTAATCAGGTGGGTAATGCTAGGGAAAGAAATTAAACATGCACCAAGGGTGGGCCCTAGGACCATGTTTGGGTAACCATGCACTTAAGCAAAGCACTTAACAAGGGGGGGCAGTATGAAAAATGTATGTACTCACTAATTGTAAGTTGCTCTGGATAAGAGCATCTGCTAAATGACTAAAATGTCAACACTAATTGATCCTGTAAATCGCTCTGGATAGGGGTGTCTGCTAAATGACTAAAACGTAAATGTGAAAAATTTATATTTATTCAGCCAAGAGATGAAGATCTCCCGCCATCCCTTGACCTTTCCCGCCATCCCTTGACCTTTCCCGCCAATGTGCATCTCACCTCTGATGTCAACATAGTGTAACAGGTCAAAGAATTACAGATTTTTGCAACCGTTTATTTTCTATTTTTTATTTTATTCCTTGTATTTTTGAATGTGATTATACTGAGTCTGCATTGTATTCGGCTGGGAGAGGCGGATTCTGGTCGAGGGTAGAGTGTTGAACATTTTCTCTCTTTGATGTTGAACAGATTGAGAGAGTTGTACACAATAAAGTGCCTTCAAGTACGCCAGTGTCTTGTCTTCAGTGCACCGGAACACAACGCAGTAGTCGGCAAGAGACAGACCAAGCCGGCTACATTGGTGCCGTGACCCGGATATCTTCGCTTCAGATCATCGCCAGGGTGATCGCCGGTGGTTGCTGTGACAAGTAGGAACCTCTTCGGAACGTTGACAAGTAGAAGGGCAAACATTAATGTGTAAATTGTAGCTCTTAATTGCTTACCTCAGCTACTTCTATCATTGTACAATTTTTTTTCATATTCACATGTTTTGGTGACTCACATATCATTACCATAGTCTATTACAACTTTCTATTTAAAAAAAAAAATGGCTTATGGCAAGGATGCGCAGACACCATTTAGTGTTGGAGATGCTGCAGGGGTAAGCCTGGGGAGGGGCAGGTTTATGAGTATGGTGGAGAGCACGCCGGTTAGGGGTGCTGGTATACTAGGCAGACCTGTACTCTCGTCCACACGCTTACGCACTGATGAATATTCCCCCGCACCACACATGAGTAGCTTAAGAGATGCTCCAGACATTACAAGCAGCGTTAGTTCAGTGGGCTGTCCTGCATTTTCATACACTCACACCCAAACAGATGAACATTCTCCACGTCAGCCAGTGTCTAGTTCACATGTGAGTTCTGCAGACCTAGGGAGTCTCATCACACAGTTAGCTCATGAAATAGGAGAGAACATTGCTAGCCAATTACAGAGATCTGTTGGTAGTGCAGATAACCAAACCACTCCTACGCCTAGCCTGAACTTAGGATATGGACAGTCTGATTTGAACATGACAGGAGTAAAGTTAGTCATGAAGACAGATGTCAAAGAGCCGCCGTACTTCAGGGGGTGATGGAACAGACAAACACACAGTGCATGAGTGGGAAGAGATTATGAGCGTTTACCTGAATAAGAGGGGTGTACACCCGCAAGAGCACTCCCAGGAGATAATGTCAAGACTAATGGGAAAGGCTAGAGACATTGTTAAAGTTACCCTGCGCAGTATGCCATCGCTGCAGCCAGCTGAGAACTCCAAGCTCGTCTTTGATATTCTGAAACAACATTTCAGTGAGTTAACCTACTCCTCTATGCCTTTAGCAGATTTCTATAACACACTTCCTCTGGCTGGAGAAAGTCCCATGGACTATTGGATACGCTTGAACAAGGCTGTGGATGTCGCAGATGAGTGTCTGAGAAGGCAGGGGCGAAACATTGAGGACCCCTCTCACGAAGTCACAATGATGCTGGTGAAACACTGTCCCGACCCCGCTCTTACAAGTGTCCTAAAGTGCAAAACAGCTGAAAAGTGGACAGCAAATGAGATTCATGAACACCTCGTTGAACATCAGAGAGAGGCTAGAACAATGTGTCAAGCCAAATCTTATCGGCCAAAGAACATTGGTGCACATGCTCAGGCATTAACCACAGAGACAGTCGCTGCTGAAAACCCAACAGACCTTACTGGTTACCCAAAGGCAATGGGGCTTCCATCCTCTCCTCAGACAGAGAGCATCTGCATGCAGTCTCTCATTGGCTTGCTGGACCGTGTGCTAGAGCAGACGGCACACACAACAGCAGTCGTGCCACCAAGCAGGGGGCCAGCAGCCATTGTTCAGAGTAGATGTAAAGTCTGTCAGTCTGCCGAACATTCAACTACTGCACACTGTAGACAGGCGAACCTCTGTATGGGCTGTTACAAGCCCGGCCACTGGAAGAGAGAATGCCAACAGCGCCGGCCAAGAATTAACGCTCAGCCACAGTTAGCGCACACACCACCTAACTCTGAGCAAGTTGGAGCCAGTTTAAACTAGATAGCTCACATACGGAAAGGGGATGTGTGAGCGTTGAAGATTCAACCCTTGAAAAAAGTGAAGAATTGAAGGAAATGTATGTCAATGTCTGTAAAGCAATGTCTGATAATTGCACGGTAATTGTTCAGAATATTCACAGAGTTGAGACGTTCAGTGAGTTATTTCACGCACCGGTGACAGTTAATGGCTGTGCTCAGTTGCAAGGGCTCCTCGATACAGGCTCAATGGCCTGCACGATAAGTGAAGAGGCAGAGCAGAGACTACTATCGGATAGCGTCTTGACCCCACATCAAGAACTCTCACAGCATATCATCCTTGTTGGCTGTGGAGGAGTACAAGTGCGCCCCAAGTGCATGTATGACATGGAACTAAGTCTGTATGGGGTAAAGTGCATGGTCCCAGTTCTGGTGATCACTGGTCAGAAAGACGACATAATAGTAGGCACCAACATGTTGAAACATGTACTGCATCAGCTGAAAAACGAGAACAGTTATTGGACACTTATCTCGAGCAACACAAAAGGGTCTCCAGATGGCGAACAGTTTCTAGAAATGATGACCAGTCTCACAAGATGGAGGGGTGAAGATGTCCCAGGAAAAGTAGGGACAGTGAAGCTAACTCAGGCGGTGACTCTCCTTCCCAAACAAGAGTACCTGCTGTGGGGAAGACTGCCAAGTAATATACCCAAGTCACCTGGGAGTACAGTTATGGTGGAGCCTACAACCTCCAGGTGTGTGCCTCGGGGCATTATGGTGGGGAGAGTGGTAACACCGCTATGGGGAGATGGCTGGACTCCCATGAAAGTCACTAATATCTCAGACAAACCACTCACACTGAAAAGGAACAGCAAGCTTGCGGACGTCTCTACTTGTGTTGCAGCTGAAGATCTCACACTGTTCCAGGGTTCCTGTCAGAGTGATGCTGGCTCTGTTGGAGTGACTCATGTGAAACAGGACAACAACGGTGACCTGAAAGACAGACTGCAGAAGTCTGGTCTAGGAAATGTCGACATTGATCATTGTGAAGCGAGCCCCTCCACCAAGCTCCAACTTGTGACATTGCTGGAGAAATATCAGGATATATTTTCAAAGCATAATCTTGACTGTGGAGAAGCCAAGGGCTTTGCCCATAGGATCCGCCTCACTGACGACCGTCCCTTCCGTCTTCCATATCGCAGAGTGCCGCCAGCCCACTATCAAAAGCTGCGCCAAGTTCTCACCGAGATGGAGGAACAGGAAATCATACGGAAATCAATGAGTGAATATGCTTCTCCACTCGTGATGGTTTGGAAGAAAAATGGCGACCTCCGGATATGCACAGACTTTCGATGGCTGAATGCAAGAACTATCAAGGATGCTCATCCTTTGCCCCATCAATCGGACTGCTTGGCTGCCCTTGGCGGTAATGCTGTCTTCAGCACCATGGACCTCACGTCTGGATTTTATAACTTGCCCATGCATGAGGAGGACAAAAAAGTATACCGCCTTCACAACACCATTAGGCCTGCACGAGTATAACAGAATGCCACAGGGGCTTTGCAACAGTCCAGCGTCCTTCATGAGGATGATGATGAGTATCTTTGGCGATCTTAACTTCAGCAGTCTCTTGTGCTACCTAGATGATCTCTTGATATTTGCCCCCAACGAACAGCAGGCCCTCAGCAGATTAGAGGTTGTTTTCCAGAGGCTACGGGAGCACAATCTAAAGTTGAGTCCAAAAAAATGCCATCTGTTGCGGAGATCTGTGAAGTTTCTCGGACACATCGTTGACAGTGACGGTGTTGCTGTTGACCCAGAGAAGGTCGAGGTCATCACCAAAATGTCAAAGAGGGACTTGATGGAAGATGATGGCTGCACTCCTTCAGTTCGCAGAGTGAAGTCGTTCCTGGGGATGGTATTTTATTACCAACACTACATACCAAATTGCTCCTCCATCGCAAAACCCCTGTTTGCTCTCACAGCTGGCCAGAAACGGAGAGGAAAGGCCGGGAAGTACAGTCAGAATGCGGGAGTCTACAGAAAGCTCAAACCTGCGGATTGGACCCTTGACTGCGATTCCGCTTTCGCCGGCCTTAAGGAGAAGCTCCTGAATTGTGTGGTCCTTAGCCATCCAGACTTTTCTAAGCCCTTGGTTTTGTCCATTGATGCGTCTCTTGATGGCCTTGGGGCAGTTCTGTCCCAGATACCAGAAGGAGAAACGAAGGCACGCCCGATCGCCTTTGCCAGCAAGACCCTCACTGGCTCACAAAAGAGGTATCCTGCTCACCGACTGGAGTTCTTGGCGCTCAAATGGAGTGTTTGTGAAAAATTCAGCCACTGGTTGAAAGGCCACACTTTTACAGTGTGGACCGACAATAATCCTTTGACCTATATAATGACCAAACCAAAACTTGACGCTTGCGAACAGAGGTGGGTGGCAAAGCTTTCCCCCTACACCTTCAGTATCAAACACATTCCTGGGGTAAAGAACATTGTGGCAGATGCCCTGAGTAGAGATCCGTTTGCTAAATCAGTGAGCCAAAGGTTGATCAGTGAGCCCTATGGAAGTCTTTTGGCCGAGGCGGAGGGAACCAAAGAGGAGAAAGTCCAAGATCTCTTCCGGAGTAAGACCCAGTGTCTCCAGGCACTTGATGCAGGGTGCTGTGTAACTATGGACCCCACTCAAGACAGGCTGGCCAGCAGTCAAGAACCCTCTCATGTGAAATCTGCTTGTGAAGCTCATGTAGAGTGGGAAAGGGGAGCAGAGATAAGAGCAACACAGTTTCTCAATGTTCTTCCCCAGGCGGTGCCCTCAGAACAAGACACACTTCCAGCCCTCTCCATCGGCGAGCTGAGGCACAGCCAGGAAATAGATCCAGTTATCAGGGAAGTCCTGCCACTCATTCAGAGGGGTGAGCCACCACCTAGGCGAGGGAGGAGGAGGTTATCTCTTACGACCCAGACACTGTGCAAGCAGTGGCATCATCTAAAAGTCCAGGACGGAGTCCTATATAGGGTAACCAAAGACCCATTAAGCAGAGAGAAGAGGTATCAGTTTGTGCTGCCTGCTAGCTTGAAGGCCAAAGCTCTCGCTGGTGTGCATGACTTCGCTGGGCATCAAGGGCAGGCTAGGACAGCACACCTCGCCCGACAGCGTTTCTTCTGGCCGCAAATGGGAAGAGACATCAAGGAATATGTGAAATGCTGCCAACGCTGTATCCTTGCAAAGACCCCTGAACCAGCTGCCCGAGCTCCCTTGGAGAGCATTCGCACTTCGGCACCCATGGAGCTGGTGTGCATTGATTTTTGGAGTGCTGAGGACTCTAAGCAAAGATCTGTCGATGTGTTAGTCATAACAGACCACTTTACAAAATTGGCTCATGCCTTTCCCTGCGTAAACCAAACTGCAAAGCAAATAGCGAAGAAGTTATGGGATAACGTATTCTGCATCTATGGTTTCCCAGAGCGAATACATTCTGATCAAGGGGCCAATTTTGAAAGCAAACTCATAGCTGAACTCCTCAGCCTCACAGGGATTAAGAAAACACACACAACAGCATATCATCCCATGGGAAATGGGCAAACCGAAAGGTTCAATAGGACACTTGGCAGTATGTTGCGTGCCCTACCCCTGACAGCTAAGCAACACTGGGCCCAACAGATACAGACTTTGACTTTTGCGTATAATGCCACCACTTATGAAACAACTGGATATCCTCCATTCTATTTGATGTATGGTCGAGTGCCCAGACTCCCAGTAGACATGGTCTTCAAACAAGTCTTGAGGGGATCCAGTCGTGGTGAATTATAAGACCTATGCAGAGAAACTGATGGCGAACCTCCATGTGGCTGCCGACATAGCTCAGCAGCATGCGAGGAAAGGACAGCAACATCAAGCTGATGGCTACAACAAGAGAGTTCGTGGAACCCACTTGAACGTTGGCGACCGAGTTTTGTTAGCTAATAAAGCAGAGAGAGGGAAGAGGAAGTTAGCGGATAAGTGGGAAGCCACTATGTATACCATCATAGACCGGAACCCTCAGACTCACGTTTACAAAGTCAGAGACGAAAGTGGGAAAACAAAAGTTGTTCATCGGAATTTGATGTTGGATGTGAGCTTCTTGCCCATGCCAGAACTAAGCGATGAGGAGATGAATGGAGCTGCCTCGGATGTGGCCAGTGAGTTTCAGCCTCCTTCTGTTGATGCTTTGAGTGGCCTAGCAGTAGACGCTTCTGAGGACCGTACATGTTCGTGGTTAAACGCATCCTCTGACTCTGAGTCTATTGGAGAAGCTGATGAGTCTGAGATGGAGAATGAGATGCCCCACTCTCTGTCCAGGAAGTCTGTTCAACTGACACCCACGAGAGCCCAGTCTAAAGAGGTCAGAGGCCAAGGGGAAAATGAATACTCACCTGTGAGAGACTTGTCGGATTCCAGTGACCCCCTGATTTGCACATGACTGACACTGACTCTGTTGCCCCAATTGATGTTCCTGACTTAGATGAGACAGGGTCTTCGGACGTCAATTCACCTGTTACACTGATTGATAGTCAGATACCCTCCCAGTACAAGGGTTTGAAAGTCAGGTTGTCAGAACACGTACTGGCAGGGTTGTTAAGGCAGTCGATCGCTTGATAGAGAACATGGTGCAAAAACCACTCACCAAGGGTTTTGTTACAGGAGTCAGAAGGTCACTGTCTTTCCGTTCTTTATTTTAGATACATTTTTGAGATTAAGATATTTTTCTTTATTACCAGTAGTATGACCTGAGTCATGAGATGTTCATAATGGAGGGAAAGTGTTCCAAGATTTCATATGATGTATAAGGCATCATATTCACTAGAAGGGCAGTAGCCTGATCAACTGCTGTTTTCTTTTAACTTACTTTGTAAGTAGCTTTATACGCTGTATATGGGAAATGGAGTCCCAGGGCTATCTTGGACCAAGTGGACAAGAGTTTTATTCTATATGTTTTTGGTTATTTTCCACCCTCGAAGTGTGAAGGATTTTGGTGAAATTAAAGAGGGGTGAATGTAACAGGTCAAAGAATTACAGATTTTTGCAACCGTTTATTTTCTATTTTTTATTTTATTCCTTGTATTTTTGAATGTGATTATACTGAGTCTGCATTGTATTCGGCTGGGAGAGGCGGATTCTGGTCGAGGGTAGAGTGTTGAACATTTTCTCTCTTTGATGTTGAACAGATTGAGAGAGTTGTACACAATAAAGTGCCTTCAAGTACGCCAGTGTCTTGTCTTCAGTGCACCGGAACACAACGCAGTAGTCGGCAAGAGACAGACCAAGCCGGCTACAATAGCACCTTCAGCACATGGCCAGTTCGGCGCATAAAATAAACAAGTGCTGATTTAGCTTACAAAACACTTTTGTGTAACAGATCTTACAAATCACTCCTACTCAGAATTTTTTTTTTTTTAACACCAGCCAGTGGTTGTTGACAGTTCGTTGCCCGTGCGTAACGTTATCTATACGGTCCCACCGTACCTGGTTGAGATCACGCGCTTTGCTCCAATCACGGTCTTCCAGAGGCGGGTGGAAGTCGCGCGCCCTACCGTAGTCTACAACCAGAACGAACCCCGTTTCGCGCTCCAGTCTCCACTCCGACGGTTTTCTGACAGAGGAACGCTGCTGTGTTGGTGAGAAAGGCTAAATGAAAAGAAGCCACTGCTGCACAAAAGGGTAAATTACACAGGCTTATAATAAGAAGGAATCGAAGACAACACGCTGTCATCCTCCCAGGTAAACCCATTTATTCGATAACGTTGTCAACGGCACGTTGCCTTTTTTCTAGAGCTTTCTGGAGCTGTCTCATTTGTGAATGTATGGACTACGTCTGGCCAACGTTAGTCAATTTTAGCGTGCAATTTGATGCTGTGGTGCAGTGGGTATAGAAACGAGCACAATTATTGACACGTTATCTCGGGGAACACATTTTAGCAGGCTAGGTTTTTATGTGGTGACTATTTCACTGTCCTTTTATGGATGTTGTTTTGTCATACGTCGGTGTCTGACACTGAGTCGGTCCTCTGTCTTTTACTCCTGTCACAGTTTGTTGTAGAATGTCAGTTACCGATGAGAGTAGGGCTATGGGCTAGGCAAGCCGAGGAGGTCGGTAGCCAGTTGGACTAACGGTAGGTAGTCAGGTGGACTAGTGCACTGGAGCTGAGTAAATAGGAGTGAAGAAGATTGCCGGTGGATTAGCCACGGCGAAGCCACGGCTGGCACGAGAGCGCGCGACTTTGGTTTGTCATGCTATGGTTTTGACAGCTGTCATCCTGTTCAGTGTGTGTAGGCCTACATTGTCATAATATGAGAATAATTATATTTCATATTATATTAGGATCTATAGCCTAGCGGTTAGAGCGTTGGGCCAGTATTCCAAAAGGTTGCTTGTTTGAATCCCCGAGCCGACAAGGTGAAAATTCTGTCGTTGTTCCCTTTAGCGAGTCACTCAACCATAATTGCTCCAGTTTTGCCGTTTCTAATGGCTGACCCTGGCCGTGACCCCACTCTCTGAGGGTGTCTCAGGGGGTGTTGAGATATGCAAAAAACACAGTTCCAATTCATACATGCGTATAAAACAAACTTGTAGGCTTACGTGTGAAATAGGACAAATATAAACACCCACCAACGTATTATTATCATATCTCATATTATGAGGGCCATGCGAAAATAAATAACCAACACAGAGATGTAGTGTTGCCTATGGTAACAAAGCGCTTTTGACTGAGGATGCTTCCAGTCGTGTACATGGAATCTATGATAGGCCTAGCTTTGGGCCACAACATCGGGAGTGTTTGTATTGGTTGGACTAACACAGACTCCCGATGTTGTGTCCCAAAGCTATGATAGACTTACTATGGACCAAAAGTATAGGCTATTACGCACCACTGGTTTTACGGTCCTATTATATATTGTATCCACACACTCATTGGTCTATTAATTTTGCTGGCTGCTGCATAGATACACTGGCTCAGCCGTGGTTCCCAGGCAGTCCGTTTCTGCGAACGCCAGCATCTCTCCCCGCCTCTCTCGCATCAGTTGGTAGCACTACCAGACTGTTTTCTGGTGATCCACTCGCGTAAATCCCTTGCGGCGGACACAGAAGGGAGAACGCCCTTTAGTGGCCCAGTGTAGGGTAGGCTGACAACGCTGAGAAATTACGACTCTCCTCCGCACCCCTTATCCTTGGTCAGCGTCTTCTCTCCTTAATTTGGCTGGCAGCGGTTCTAAGATCATCTGACAATTCGGGAGGTGGGTGTGGGAGCCTTTGTTGCAGTGGCGGCGGCCTCCCGCCCATTAGGGCGTTAGGGGCGGCGCCCCACTTGTGATTGGTCAACATAAAAAAGGTAAACAACTTGTGATTGGTCAACATAAAAAATTGTAAAATATTTTTGTACTAAAATTATATATTTTATATATATACAGTACCAGTAAAACGTTTGGACACACCTACTCATTCAAGGATTTTTCTTTATTTTTACTATTTTCTACATTGTAGAATAATAGTGAAGACATCAAAACTATGAAATAACACATATGGAATCATGTAGTAACCAAAAAAGTGTTAAACAAATCAAAATCTATCTTATATTTTGAGATTCTTCAAGTAGCCACCCTTTGCTCAACGTGATCAAGACAAAGGAGATGATTGTGGACTACAGGAAAAAAAGAGGCCTGAGCACGCCCCCATTCTCATCGACGGGGCTGTAGTGGAACAGGTTGAGAGCTTCAAGTTCCTTGGTGTCCACATCACCAATGAACTATCATGGTCCAAACACACCAAGACAGTCGTGAAGAGGGCACGACAAAGCCTATTCCCCCTCAGGAGACTGAAAAGATTTGGCATGGGTCCTCAGATCCTCAAAAAATTCTACAGCTGCACCATCGAGAGCATCTTGACTGGTTGCATCGCCGCCTGGTATGGCAACTGCTCGGCCTCCGACCGCAAAGCATTACAGAGGGTAGTGCGTACGGCCCAGTACATCACTGGGGCCAAGCTTCCTGCCATCCAGGACCTCTATACCAGGCGGTGTCAGAGGAAGGCCCTCAAAATTGTAAAAGACTCCGCCACCCTAGTCATAGACTGTTCTCTCTGCTACCACACGGCAAGCGGTACCGGAGTGCCAAGTCTAGGTCCAAAATACTTCTCAACAGCTTCTACCCCCAAGCCATAAGACTCCTGAACAGCTAATCATGGCTACCCGGACTATTTGCACTGCCCCCCCAACCCAACCCCCCACCTCATCTTTTTACGCTGCTGCTACTCTGTTAATTATTTATGCATAGTCACTTGAACTCTACCCACATGTACATACAGTGGGGAAAAAAAGTATTTAGTCAGCCACCAATTGTGCAAGTTCTCCCACTTAAGAAGATGAGAGAGGCCTGTAATTTTCATCATAGGTACACGTCAACTATGACAGACAAAATGAGAAAAAAAAATCCAGAAAATCACATTGTAGGGTTTTTTATGAATTTATTTGCAAATTATGGTGGAAAATAAGTATTTGGTCAATAACAAAAGTTTCTCAATACTTTGTTATATACCCTTTGTTGGCAATGACACAGGTCAAACGTTTTCTGTAAGTCTTCACAAGGTTTTCACACACTGTTGCTGGTATTTTGGCCCATTCCTCCATGCAGATCTCCTCTAGAGCAGTGATGTTTTGGGGCTGTCGCTGGGCAACACAGACTTTCAACTCCCTCCAAAGATTTTCTATAGGGTTGAGATCTGGAGACTGGCTAGGCCACTCCAGGACCTTGAAATGCTTCTTACGAAGCCTCTCCTTCTTTTCCCGGGCGGTGTGTTTGGGATCATTGTCATGCTGAAAGACCCAGCCACGTTTCATCTTCAATGCCCTTGCTGATGGAAGGAGGTTTTCACTCAAAATCTCACGATACATGGCCCCATTCATTCTTTCCTTTACACGGATCAGTCGTCCTGGTCCCTTTGCAGAAAAACAGCCCCAAAGCATGATGTTTCCACCCCCATGCTTCACAGTAGGTATGGTGTTCTTTGGATGCAACTCAGCATTCTTTGTCCTCCAAACACAACGAGTTGAGTTTTTACCAAAAAGTTCTATTTTGGTTTCATCTGACCGTATGACATTCTCCCAATCCTCTTCTGGATCATCCAAATGCACTCTAGCAAACTTCAGACGGGCCTGGACATGTACTGGCTTAAGCAGGGGGACACGTCTGGCACTGCAGGATTTGAGTCCCTGGCGGCGTAGTGTGTTACTGATGGTAGGCTTTGTTACTTTGGTCCCAGCTCTCTGCAGGTCATTCACTAGGTCCCCCCGTGTGGTTCTGGGATTTTTGCTCACCGTTCTTGTGATCATTTTGACCCCACGGGGTGAGATCTTGCGTGGAGCCCCAGATCGAGGGAGATTATCAGTGGTCTTGTATGTCTTCCATTTCCTAATAATTGCTCCCACAGTTGATTTCTTCAAACCAAGCTGCTTACCTATTGCAGATTCAGTCTTCCCAGCCTGGTGCAGGTCTACAATTTTGTTTCTGGTGTCCTTTGACAGCTCTTTGGTCTTGGCCATAGTGGAGTTTGGAGTGTGACTGTTTGAGGTTGTGGACAGGTGTCTTTTATACTGATAACAAGTTCAACCAGGTGCCATTAATAAAGGTAACGAGTGGAGGACAGAGGAGCCTCTTAAAGAAGAAGTTACAGGTCTGTGAGAGCCAGAAATCTTGCTTGTTTGTAGGTGACCAAATACTTATTTTCCACCACAATTTGCAAATAAATTCATAAAATATCCTAGAATGTGATTTTCTGGATTTTTTTTCTCAATATGTCTGTCATAGTTGACGTGTACCTATGATGAAAATTACAGGCCTCTCTCATCTTCTTAAGTGGGAGAACTTGCACAATTGGTGGCTGACTAAATACTTTTTTTCCCCACTGTATTACTTCAACTACCTCAACTAGCCGGTGCCCCCGCACATTGACTCTGCACCTGTACCCCCCTGTATATATAGCCTCCCTACTGTTATTTTATTTTACTTCTGCTCTTTTTTTCTCAACACGTTTTTGTTGTAGTTTTATTTTACTTTTTTATAAAAAAATAAATACACTGTTGTTTAAGGGCTGTAAGTAAGCATTTCACTGTAATGTCTGCACCTGTTGTATTCGGCGCATGTGGCCAATACAATTTGATTTGATTTGACAGTTTTGCACACTCTTGGCATTCTCTCAACCAGCTTCATGAGGAATGCTTTTCCAACAGTCTTGAAGGAGTTTCCACATATGCTGAGCACTTGTTCGCTGCTTTTCCTTCACTCTGCTGTCTAACTCTTCCCAAACCATCTCAATTTGGTTGAGGTCGGGGGATTGTTGAGGCCAGGTCATCTGATGCAGTACTCCATTACTCTCCTTCTTGGTCAAATAGCTCTTACACAGCCTGGAAGTGTGTTTTGGGTCATTGTCCTGTTAAAAAACAAATGGTAGTCCCACTAAGCGCAAACCAGATGGGATGGCGTATTGCTGCAGAATGCTGTGGTAGCTATGCTGGTTAAGTGTGCCTTGAATTCTAAATAAATCACTGACAGTTTCACCAGCAAAGCACCCCCACACCATCACACCTCCTCCTCCATGCTTCACGGTGGGAACCACACATGTGGAGATCATCCGTTCACCTACTCTGCATCTCACAAAGACACAGTGGTTGGAACCAAAAATCGCACATTTAAACTCATCAGACCAAAGGACAGATTTCCACCGGTCTAACGTCCATTGCTTGTGTTTCTTGGTCCAAGCAGGTCTCTTCTTCTTATTGGTGTCCTTTAGTTGTGGTTTCTTTGCATCAATTCGACCATGAAGGCCTGATTCACACAGTCTCCTCTGAACAGTTGATGTTGAGATGTGTCTGTTACTTGAACTCTTTGAAGCATTTATTTGGGCTGCAATCTGAGGTGTAGTTAACTCTAATGAACTTATCCTCTGCAGCAGAGGTAACTCTGGGTCTTCCTTTCCTGTGGCGGTCCTCATGAGAGCCAGTTTCATCATAGTGCTTGATGGTTTTTGCGACTGTACTCGAAGAAACTTTCAAAGTTCTTGAAATGTTCCGTATTGACTGACCTTCATGTCTTAAAGTAATGATGGACTGTCATTTCTCTTTGCTTATTTGAGCTGTTCTTGCCATAAAATGGACTTGGTCTTTTACCAAATAGTGCTATCTTCTGTATACCACCCCTACCTTGTCACAACACAACTGATTGTCTCAAACGCATTAAGAAGGAAAGAAATTCCACAAATTAACCTTTAACAAGGCACACCTGTTAATTGAAATGCATTCCAGGTGACTACCTCATGAAGCTGGTTGAGAGAATGCCAAGAGTGTGCAAAGCTGTCATCAAGGCAAAGGGTGGCTACTTTGAAGAATCTCAAATATAAAATATATTGTGATTCGTTTTAACACTTTTTTGGTTACTACATGATTCCATATGTGTTATTTCATAGTTTTGATGTCTTCACTATTATTCAACAATGTAGAACATAGTAAAAATGAAGAAAAACCCTGGAATGAGTAGGTGTGTCCAAACTTTTGACCGATACTGTTTATATTTTTTTAAAATAATTAATGGATTATGTTTTAAATGCTCATAAAAGTAGGTAAATGTGTACATTTTCCTGTTTTCAAAAATATATTGTTCAAAACAAGCTGTTCAGTTACATACTGCTCTGACTGCCAGCAGCAGCTCTGCCTCCATGGGCGCGTAGGCATTGCCAACATTGCTTGGATTGTTTTGCTATTTGGTATGAGGGGGAACTGCCCCAAAAAAATTTTGGGAATGAAATTGCTGGATTTCATAGCATAAATTATAACAGCACAAAGTAAATGCACCGTCCTGGGGCGCTCAAATGAGCGTCCGTTCAGTCAGAACTTCTGAGCGTCCGTTCAGTCAGGACTTCTGGGTCTGCTCTAGAATACCAACGAACACTACATTACCAAAAGTATGTGGACACCTGCTCAACGAACATCTCATTCCACAATCATGGGCATTAATATGGAGTTGGTCCCCCCCTTTGCTGCTATAACAGCCTCCACTCTTCTGGGAAGGCTTTCCACTAGATGTTGGAACATTGCTGCTGGGACTTGCTTCCATTCATACACAAGAGCATTAGTGAGGTCGGGCACTGATGTTGGGCGATTAGGCCTGGCTCGCGGTCGGCGTTCCAATTCATCCCAAAGGTGTTCGATGGGGTTGAGGTCAGGGCTCTGTGCAGGCCAGTCAAGTTCTTCCACACCGATCTTGACAAACTATGTCATGCTGAAACAGGAAAGGGCCTTCCCCAAACTGTTGCCACAAAGTTGGAAGCACAGAATCGTCTAGAATGTCATTGTATGCTGTAGCGTTAAGATTTCCCTTTCCTGGAACTAAGGGGCCTAGCCCGAACCATAAAAAACAGCCCCAGACCATTATTCCTCCTCCACCAAACTTTACAGTTGGCACTATGCATTGGGGCAGGTAGCGTTCTCCTGGCATCCGCCAAACACAGATTCGTCCGTCGGACTGCCAGATGGAGAAAGCGTGATTCATCACTCCAGAGAACACATTTCCACTGTTCCAGAGTCCAATGGCGGCGAGCTTTGCACCACTCCAGCCGACGCTTGGCATTGCGCATGGTGATCTTAGGCTTGTGTGCGGCTGCTCGGCCATGGAAACCCATTTAATGAAGCTCCCGTTGAACAGTTCTTGTGCTGACGTTGCTTCCAGAGGCAGTTTGAAACTCGGTAGTGAGTGTTGCAACCGAGGACAGACAATTTTTACGCGCTACGCACTTCAGCACTGGGTGGTCCCGTTCTGTGTGCTTGTGTGGCCTACCACTTTGCGGCTGAGCCGTTGTTGCTCCTAGACGTTTCCACTTCACAATAACAGCACTTACAATTGACCAGGGCAGCTCTAGCAGGGCAGAAATGTGACAAACTGACTTGTTGGAAAGGTGGCATCCTATGACGGTGCTACGTTGAAAGGCACTGAGCTCTTCAGTAAGGCCATTCTACTGCCAATGTTTGTCTCTGGCTGCGTGCTCGATTTTATACACCTGTCAGCAACGGGTGTGGCTGAAATAGCTGAATCCACTAATTTGAAGGGGTGTCCACATACAGTGCCTTCGGAAAGTATTCAGACCCCTTGACTTTTTCCACATTTTGTTACATTACAGCCTTATTCTAAAATAGATTAAATAAAAAAATCCTCAGCAATCTACACACAATACCCCATAATGAAAAAGCGAAAAATGGATGGGGAGCCTGGACTTGAACCCGATCGAACATCTCTGGAGAGATCTGAAAATAGCTGTGCAGCAACGCTCCCCATCCAACCTGACAGAGCTTGAGAGGATCTGCAGAGAACAATGGGAGAAACTCCCCAAATACAGGTGTGCCAAGCTTGTAGCGTCATATCCAAGAAGACTCGAGGCTGTAATCGCTGCCAAAGGTGCTTCAACAAAGCACTGAATAAAGGGTCTGAATACATATCTAAATGTGATATTTCCGTTTTTTATTTTCAATAAATTAGCAAAAATGTCTAAAAACCTGTTTTTGCTTTGTCATTATGGGGTATTGTGTGTAGATTGATGAGGAAAAAAACGATTTAATCAATTTTAGAGTAAGGCTGTAACCTACAAAATGTGGAAAAAGTCAAGGGGTCTGAATACTTTCCGAAGGTATGAGTCATAATACCCATAAAACCTAGCGGTCAAACAGGGAAATGGTTCCAATCGTTTTTCCACCATTCATTTTTCTCATAGGGGATTTTAGAAACCCTTGTAATAAGGGCTGTGTTTCGTGTAGGCTTACCCTGGCGTGACGTTTTGATCATTATAAGGAACTACAAATGCCATGATGGTCTGGACTAGACTGCCGAATTGAGGCAAAGGTAATAATCTCTGGATTAACTATCTAATGTTAGCTAAACGTAGTAATTAATAAATTGGCAACATTTCTTTTAAATGGACAATTCTGCGAACTGTCTTGTGTAAGTTTTAAATTGACACAATACCTGTTAGCAAAGGTGTCAGCTAGAGATGACGTGCAAGAGCTTACAGGGATTTGTAGTTTTGCATGAAATTTCGAATCTGAGTGTAAATAGAGCCGAATATATTGATAAAAGTCACCTTGTCCGAGAGAGATTTACATTTTTTTCAAAACGTCACGCCAGGGTAAGCCTACTGAGGGAGAGAGGGAGAGAGAGGGAGAGAGAGGGAGAGAGAGAGAGAGAGAGAGAGAGAGAGAGAGAGAGAGAGAGAGAGAGAGAGCCCTCTCCCCTTATTCTCACACCGTCACGGAAACATCACATACATCATGGCCTATTCTCCATTATTAACAGGACTTTTAGACGGTGACCCAAATGGCACCCTATTCCCAATAATATAGTGCACTACTTTTGACCTGAGCCCCATGGGTCTAAAGTAGTGCACTATATAGGGAATAAGGTGCCATTTTGTACACATCCTTAGTGAAATAAAGGGAACTAAGTGAGGAAGGAACTGCTGAGACGAGAGAAGAGACAGTAAGAAGATTTGCCCACTGACATGAAACATGAGCCACCTGTCCTTAACGTAATAGGAATTAGATTCCATTCCCGAGCACATTAAATATTGAACACTGGGCTCTGTGCACCGGATAAGAACAAGGTTGCATCTTAATTGCCACCCTATTCCCTAGATAGTCCGCTACTTTTGACCAGAGCCTATGGGGCCCTGTTCAAAAGTAGTGCACTATGTAGGGAATAGGGTGCTATTTGGGATGTAGTCCAAGTGAAAGTATTTATAGAGCAGTCGGAGCAGGCAGCTCTTTTCCTGCACCCTGATTAATCAGTATAAAGTTAGCTCCACTAATGAGTTAGGATTTCTGACTCATTCTGTGGTTCAGAGCAGGACTACCTCATTAAGTCCATGGATCTTGATTCTCTTCTTGTCGTCCCTGTAATCCCTCAGCAGGTATTTGGATAGATAATGACGGCTTCATCCCAAATGGCATCCTATTCCCTTTATAGGAACCAGGTGCCATTAGGAGACACTATTCAGCCAAATTTGAAGAGACCATTCGGCCTAATTTGAAGAGACCATTCGGCCTAATTTGAAGACACCATTCGGCCTAATTTGAAGAGACTATTCAGCCTAATTTGAAGAGACCATTCAGCCTAATTTGAAGAGACCATTCAGCCTAATTTGAAGACACCATTCAGCCTAATTTGAAGACACCATTCAGCCTAATTTGAAGACACCATTCAGCTTAATTTGAATACACCATTCAGCCTAATTTGAAGACACCATTCGGCCTAATTTGAAGACACCATTCGGCCTAATTTGAAGACACCATTCGGCCTAATTTGAAGACACCATTCGGCCTAATTTGAAGACACCATTCAGCCTAATTTGAAGACACCATTCGGCCTAATTTGAAGACACCATTCGGCCTAATTTGAAGACACCATTCGGCCTAATTTGAAGAGAACATTCGGCCTAATTTGAAGACACCATTCGGCCTAATTTGAAGAGACCATTCGGCCTAATTTGAAGACACCATTCGGCCTAATTTGAAGACACCATTCGGCCTAATTTGAAGACACCATTCGGCCTAATTTGAAGACACCATTCGGCCTAATTTGAAGAGACCATTCGGCCTAATTTGAAGACACCATTCGGCCTAATTTGAAGAGACCATTCGGCCTAATTTGAAGAGACCATTCAGCCTAATCTGAAGACACCATTCGGCCTTATCTGAAGACACCATTCAGCCTAATTTGAAGACACCATTCGGCCTAATTTGAAGACACCATTCAGCCTAATTTGAAGACAACATTCGGTTGGATTACAACAACGATGATGAAGGCAAAATTACATTTTAAAAAAAGAAGAGAGATTCTGCATGGCAGTTTGAGATCTTTGTTTCGTCTCCCTCGTGGTATTCCAGTAGGGAATACAGTTTAAAGAATTTATAGGGGAAGTATATTTGGCTAGCTTCAGCATGCTTTTAAGGATGATTCTTTAAGTCAGTATAGATGAATACACTGCACTCTTAAGGAGGATTCTTTAAGTCAGTATAGATGGATACACTGCACTCTTTTAAGGATGACTCTTTAGGTCAGTATAGATGGATACACTGCACTGTTGTTGTTGAACATGTTCCAGTAGATAGAGACGAGAGGTTTACAGTAAGTCATAATAATTAAACACATGAGATACTCCTGCTTGGCTGATCATTTGACTGGATTGTACTAGATTGTACATTATACTGTGCAACGTTATTGTAGCCTGGTCCCTGATCTGTTTGTGCTCTCATGTCAACTCCTTTTTTGGCATGGCAAGGAGTGGCACGATGGCACAAACAGCCTGGTACCCAGGCTAACATCATCGTATTGTAAGTGCAATATCCGAATATCTAGGCTACAGTGTATGAGTTAGAATTTGCTGAGCATGTATTTTTCTCTCCCTGTCTCACACCCCCCCCCCCTGGACCTATGTGCCCTGCACGGCACCCATGGCTGGCCACCTCCTCGGAAACTGTATCTCTGATATGTGGTGAGTATTTCCTTTTTACTATTTCTGAGAGGAAAGCTCAGCAGAAACTGCCGTTTTCGTGTTGTCAGGTCATGCTACGATGCACATAATGTGTGTGTGTTAGATCAGTGTGTGTGTGTCACGATCGTCTACGAGAGAGGACCAATGCGCAGCGTTGAAGGTGAACATAATATATATTTATTAACTGATCACACGATCAAAACAATAACCAACGATGCGTGACGTCTAAGGTTACAACACGAACAAACCTTAACGGAACAAGAAACCACAACACAAAGTGAAAAGACCGATAGTTAAATATGGCTCCCAATCAGAGACAACCAGCTGACACTCGTTGCCTCTGATTGGGAGTCACTCAGGCCCACATAGATATACAAACAGACTTACATACCCTGGCTCAACATAACATAGTCCCCAGAGCCAGGGCGTGACAGTGTGCGTTGTGTGTGTACGTGTGTGTACAGTGTGTGTGTGTCTTACTCAGCTATACAGTTTTGATATTGTTCCTACACTGAACAAAAATATAAACACAACATGTAAAGTCTTGGTCCCATGTTTCATGAGCTGAAATGAAATATCCCTGAAATGTTCCAGATGCACCAAAAGTGTATTTCTCTCATATTTTGTGCACACATTTGTTTACATCCCTGTTAGTGAGCATTTCTCCTTTGCCAAGATAATCCATCCACCTGACAGGTGTGGCATATCAAGAAGCTGATTAAACAGCATGATCATTACACAGGTGCACCTTGTGCTGGGGGACAATAAAAGGCCACTCTAAAATGTGCAGTTTAGTCACACAAACACAATGCCACAGATGTCTCAAGTTTTGAGGGAGCACGCAATTGGCATGCTGACTGCAGGAATATCCACCTTGAAGATGTTATTCTATGGCCTGCTGCTTCAGGAAGCAGTGTGAAAACAACAGGGGCGTAAAACAGCTCTGAAAACAAGAGGTAATGTACTGTACCAAACTGCTGAGGTGGGGCTTTCCCTAAAATCATCAGGGAGCTCTCTGAACATTTTAGCCTGGCTACCTCCCGTCACAGTCTAGCTCACTCACGGTGCCAGTAGTTGAGCCTAAGGTACTCAGTAGACCTACATTATGAGGATTTCAGCCACTGTTGTGTTGATTTCCACACTCAAATGTGTTGAGATCAAAAGTCATTCCTTGTAAGGAATCAGACAGCTTTAGAGTCACCTTTTGGTCTTTTCCATTTGAGACAAAGGCCTCACATTCCCCCAACAAAAGCTAGCACTCTGATGTGTGTGTCTTGTCTGTTTATTTCCAATGGCCCGAATCCAGGGCCGGACCACCACATCTGGGGCCCCGAGGCACCTTCCTCCAGGGTAGTCTCGAAAACCCGACCAACAGCAGAGACTAGGGTCTGGTTTCAATGACGGACTCTTTTGGCAACTTCGATAAAGGAAAAAATAAATTGTTCCGAGGTGGGTTCTCTTCAGATAGGTGATTTTATTTGGCCCCCCAAGTTTTCTGAGCAAAAACTAAAAACTGGACATAAAATACAATAAAAACACCAGCAAATCAAAGTGATTTTAATTTTGGAAATCTGCGGTCAATTTGTAGTCTACAAATTATGTTCCGGCCCCCTGACCGTCCGCTCAAGAAAGAAATCGGGCCGCGGCCCAAAGGCCTCCTGTAGCATGGCGCTTGCAACGCCAGGGTTGTGGGTTCGATTCCCATGGGGGGCCAGTATGAAAAATGTACGCACTCACTAACTGTAAGTCGCTCTGGATAAGAGCGTCTGCTAAAATGACTAAAATGTAAAAGGTAATGTAGTTGACGATCCCTGCTGTAGGCTACCAGTTAGGCTATCCATTGTCACATAATGAAAGGTGTGAAAACCCATAATAGGCTACTGTTTGTTTCCTTGGCTGAGTTGATGAGCTGATTTGGGCCATCAGATATATTTACATTTTAGTCATTTAGCAGACGCTCTTATCCAGAGCGACTTACAGTTAGTGAGTGCATACATAATTTTTTATTTATTTATTTTTTATACCAGCCCCCTGTGGGAATCGAACCCACAACCCTGGCGTTGCAAACGCCATGCTCTACCAACTGAGCTACATCCCTGCCGGCCATTCCCTCCCCTACCCTGGACGACGCTGGGCCAATTGTGCGCCGCCCCATGGGTCTCCCGGTCGCGGCCGGCTACGACAGAGCCTGGATTCGAACCAGGATCTCTAGTGGCACAGCTAGCGCTGCAATGCAGTGCCTTAGACCACTGCACCACTGAGTTGATTGACAGATGTAGGCCTGCTGTAGAACAATAAACCTTCCTCCAGTGTGGATGCTCTTCCTCGTTTTATAGTTAGGCTATGTATAATTTGTCAATATGGTTCTGGTCTTTGGTGTGGATTGAAAGCCTGTATTGTGTGGCTTTAGTATTTCATTTCGTAAAGCTGTCAAGATGTTTATGCATTTGAGCCCTATCCAAATACAATTTTTGTTGAGCTGAGACACTTTTCTTTGTGTAAATTATCAGACTATTTGTTTTACTTGTATAAAACATTTACATGAACGCGTGGGCCTTCTGTAGGGTCAGGCGGGTCACTACATTGCCCGGCACCGGGCGTGAACTCATGAGGCTCGGAGCCCAGAGCGCACTGCTTAGACCGCTACACTACGGCAGTTCACACTCTAGCACGCACTAAGAATACTATGAATACTGACGATACATACGCACGTCGTTTTTAATTATTTAGTTTTAAGCCTTCCCCAAACCAAAGCTCTAACCTTAACCACTCAGAATGAATACCTAAACTGTTTTTTTTAATTATTTTTTTATTTTGTCTGCATCACTTCCAATCCCCCATGTTTTTTTATATATATACTCCCCTTTTATTACTTTTCCAACCCCGCCATCCTTTCCCTACTTGGGGTAAACTAGTGAACTAGTGAACAACAAGTCGGAAGTTTACATACACCTTAGCAAAATACATTTAAAGTCAGTTTTTCACAATTCCTGACATTTAATTCTAGTAAAAATTCCCTGTTTTAGGTCAGTTAGGATCACCACGTTATTTTAAGAGTGTGAAATGTCAGAATAATAGTAGAGAGAATGATTTATTTCAGCTTTTATTTCTTTCATCACATTCCCAGTGGGTCAGAAGTTTACATACACTCAATTAGTATTTGGTAGCATTGCCTTTAAATTGTTTAACTTGGGGCAAACGTTTCGGGTAGACTTCCACAAGCTTCCCACAATAAGTTGGGTGAATTTTGGCCCATTCCTCCTGACAGAGCTGGTGTAACTGAGTCAGGTTTGTAGGCCTCCTTGCTCGCACACGCTTTTTCAGTTCTGCCCACAAATGTTCTATAGGATTAAGGTCAGGGCTTTGAGATGGCCACTCCAATACCTTGACTTTGTTGTCCTTAAGCCATTTTGCCACAATTTTGGAAGTATGCTTGGGGTCATTGTCCATTTGGAAGACCCATTTGCGACCAAGCTTTAACTTCCTGACTGATGTCTTGAGATGTTGCTTCAATATATCCACATATTTTTCCTTCCTCATGATGCCATCTATTTTGTGAAGTGCACCAGTCCCTCCTGCAGAAAAGCACCCCCACAGCATGATGCTGCCACCCCCGTGCTTCACGGTTGGGATGGTGTTCTTCGGCTTGCAAGCAACCCCCTTTTTCCTCCAAACATAACGATGGTCATTATGGCCAAACAGTTCTATTTTTGTTTCATCAGACCAGAGGACATTTCTCCAAAAAGTATGATCTTTGTCCCCATGTGCAGTTGCAAACCGTAGTCTGGCTTTTTTTATGGCGGTTTTGGAGCAGTGGCTTCTTCCTTGCTGAGCGGCCTTTCAAGTTATGTCAATATAGGACTCGTTTTACTGTGGATATAGACACTTTTGTACCTGTTTCCTCCAGCATCTTCACAAGGTCCTTTGCTGTTGTTCTGGGATTGATTTGCACTTTTCGCACCAAAGTACGTTAATCTCTGAACATACAAACACCGCTTCCAGCTGCGATTCTAAATATTTCTTCAGATATTGAAATCCTCCTGCTGTAGGATTATTTTTCTCCTGCGACGAAAGGAGTCAAATTAAGATCCGACATCTGTAGGAAGTGACGTAGTTCCTCTATGCCAAAAGAGTCCATCATTGAAACCAGACCTTAGTCACTGCCTAGGGTCGGGTTTTTGAGACCACCTCCTGTGGCCCCCACATGTATGTAGCCTGGTCCCAGATTTATTTGTGCTGTCTTGCCAACTTCTGTGGTCATTGTCATGTCAAACATGTATAGCAGTTGGTAAGACGGCAAAAACAGATCTGGGATCAGGCTAGCGACTCATGTCTGCTGGATAATATTACAATAACCGTATGGCTCAGTTGGTAGAGCATGGCGAGTCCCTGGGCCACCCATATGCAAAATGTATGCATCCATGACTGTAAGACGCTCTGGATAAAAGTGTCTGCTAAATGGCATACAGTACATTATTATATTATTATAACAGACAGACAGGCTGGGCCCAGACAGTCAGTAGCCTGGGGTTCACCGTCTCACTGCCTTCGCTCTCCTGTCTCCTGTCTCCTGTCTCCTGTCTCCTGTCTCCTGTCTCCTGTCTCTGTCTCCTGTCTCCTGTCTCTATCTCCTGTCTCCTGTCTCCTGTCTCCTGTCTCTATCTCCTGTCTCCTGTCTCCTGTCTCCTGTCTCCTATCTCCTGTCTCCTATCTCCTGTCTCCTGTCTCCTGTCTCCTGTCTCTATCTCCTGTCTCCTGTCTCCTGTCTCTATCTCCTGTCTCCTGTCTCCTGTCTCTGTCTCCTATCTCCTGTCTCCTGTCTCCTGTCTCCTATCTCCTGTCTCCTGTCTCCTGTCTCTATCTCCTGTCTCCTGTCTCTATCTCCTGTCTCCTGTCTCCTGTCTCCTATCTCCTGTCTCCTGTCTCCTGTCTCCTATCTCCTGTCTCCTGTCTCCTATCTCCTGTCTCCTGTCTCCTGTCTCCTGTTCAGAGCTGGAGCAGGACAGCAGCACATCAAGGCCCTCAGAGATGACGTGTCAGATGATGTGTAGATCACACAAGGAACATACTGTGTTCTTTTGACAGTTGGGACAACTGGAAATGTTGTAGCACACACAGCTGCAGAATGTGATTGGACTTTAGCAGAACATGTGCTATATTTAGGAGACGTCTTTTAAGACTGGAACTGAAGTTATCAGTGATGGTGATGGATCGTTGCCTTTAATGCCTTTAGAGAGACAGAGAGGGAATTTGAGCAAATGAATATGATTGAGATGAGGTTGTTGTATACAATATGAGGTTGTTGTATACAATATGAGGTTGTTGTATACAATATGAGGTTGTTGTATACAATATGAGGTTGTTGTATACAATATGAGGTTGTTGTTGTTGTTGTTGTTGTGTTGTTGTTAGTCAAGTGATATGTTTTTAAATGGACTACACTGCAGGATGTAGGTCAGGCTGAATTACATTAAATATTATTGAGCTATTCACTTGGTTAGGTCTGGAGCACAGACTAGTCACCGGACATATTGGTGCTTTCAGAAAGATTGAACTGAGATTGTTTGAAGTGTTGTGTAAAGGCTGACTCACAGTGTGACATTTCTATGGTCTACTGTATATACACTATTTAAAGCACATAGTTGTGGTGTGTACTGTCATACAGTCATTCTTTATGTGATAATGAACTGTCTGACCAGTAGTCAGACCAAGAGGGGGACAGTAGTCAGACCAGTAGTCAGACCAGGAGGAGGTTCAGTAGTCAGACCAGTAGTCAGACCAGGAGGAGATACAGTAGTCAGACCAGTAGTCAGACCAGTAGGAGATACAGTAGTCAGACCAGTAGTCAGACCAGGAGGAGGTTCAGTAGTTAGACCAGTAGTCAGACCAGGAGGAGATACAGTAGTCAGACCAGTAGTCAGACCAGTAGTCAGACCAGTAGTCAGACCAGGAGGAGATACAGTAGTCAGACCAGTAGTCAGACCAGGGGGAGATACAGTAGTCAGACCAGTAGTCAGACCAGTAGTCAGACCAGGAGGAGATACAGTAGTCAGACCAGTAGTCAGACCAGGGGGAGATACAGTAGTCAGACCAGTAGTCAGACCAGTAGTGTGGAGTCCTTGTAGGAAGTGGTGATGTACAGTAAGGGGGCGGAGCCTGTGAGTCATCGTTATCTTCTGTCTGTCACGTGACATCACACTGGGTCACCTGACATCACACCGGGTCACGTGACATCACACCGGGTCACGTGACATCACAGCAGCAGGGGACACCTATAGAAATATAACCTCGTCCAGGTGCTGTGGTATAGACAGAACACTGACTCTCAGCTCCATAAATGGTGCAAAAATAGCCCCAAATTCTCTCTCTCTCTTACATTCAAAAAGCTTGCAGGCACAGCTATACTTTACCTGCAAAATGACAATATGTTCTCAGTCAATTTACCTAGTAAAATAAGGTTGAAATGTCCATCCTTATACTGCCCATCCAGTACTGCATGGGAATATACAGTATGGTAAATGATTCACCAATAACACACAGACATGTAGCACAACATTGAGCCAGCAGGGAGCAGCAGAGAGCCAGCCAGGGAAAATGAACAGGTGGTCGCTGGCTCAACCATGGGATTAACGACATGGAGACAGGCAGAGAGATGTTTGAAAAAGATCATCCCAGGAGAGACGAGTAGCAGTGTTATAAAAACCCAAAACACTCCTCCATCAAATAAAAAACAGACAAGAGAACACATTTTTTGCTATTTTTAATTTTTTACTTATCTATTTTTTACTTAACCCTTTTTTTCATTTTCTTAAAAACTACACTGTTGGTTAAGGGCTTGTAAGGAAGCATTTCACTGTAAGGTCTACACCTGTTGTATTCGGCGCATGTGACAAATACAATTTGATTTGATTTGATTCATCTGATCTCCAGTTATCTATCTGGATTTTGGCTATCAGGTAGGATTAAATGCATAGAAATATAATGAATAGAACAGGAGTCCCCATTCAAGTCAATTATTTGTTTGTTCTGTTCATTCTATTTCTATGCATTTAATCCTATCCGATAGACAAAAAGTCCAGATAACTTTTGAAAAACTGGGCCCTGGGAACCTTTATAACCCCAAATCACCTTTTTTTGGGATTATGACACTGTTTTACACTTGCTATGACAGAGGAATGGTTTGGGGTGGGGGGGGGGCATGAAGATATGCTGGGTTATGTTCTCCGGCATATTTTTACTGATGAAATGAAGCACTATACCACAGACAGACACAGAGGAGGTAAAAGCAGAGCGCATTTAGGAACAACAAATGAAATCTTTCCAGCGTTATAGTTTATTTAGCGATGCATTCAGAGGAAAGACCTAAAATTTGGCAAAGACTCCAGCCACCCAAGTCATAGACTGTTCTCTCTGCTACCGCATGACAAGCGGTACCGGAGCACCAAGTCTGGAAACAACAGGATCCTGAACAGCTTCTACCCCCAAGCCATTAGACTGCTAAATAGTTAGTTAAATAGTTATCTGCATTTACCCTTTTTGCACGAACTCTTTTGACTCATCACATACGCTGCTGTTACTGTGTATTATCTATTCTGTTGCCTAGTCACTTTTCCACATTTTGTTACGTTAAAGTCTTATTCTAAAATGGATCCCCCCCAAAAATATCCTCATCAATCTACACACAATACCCCATAATGACAAGCGAAAAAAGTTTTTCGACATTTTTGCTAATTTCTTACAAATAAAAAACAGAAATATAACATTTACATAAGTATTGAGACTCTTTGCTATGAGACTCGAAATTGAGCTCAGGTGCATCCTGTTTCCATTGATCATCCTTGAGATGTTTCTACAACTTGATTGGAGTTCACCTGTGGTAAATTCAATTGATTGGACATGATTTGGAAAGGCACACACCTGTCTATATAAGGACCCACAGTTGACAGTGCATGTCAGAGCAAAAACCAAGCCATGAGGTCGAAGGAATTGACTGTAGAGCTCCAAGACAGGATCTGGCACAGATCTGGGGAAGGGTACCAAAACATTTCTGCAGCATTGAAGGTCCTCAAGAACACAGAGGCCGCCATCATTCTTAAATGGAAGAAGTTTGGAACCACCAAGACTCTTCCTAGAGCTGGCCGCCCGGCCAAACTGAGCAATCGGGGGAGAAGGGCCTTGGTCAGGGAGGTGACCAAGAACTCAATGGTCACTCTGACAGAGCTCCAGAGTTCCTCTGTGGAGATGGGAGAACCTTCCAGAAGGACAACCATCTCTGCAGCACTCCACCAATAAGGCCTTTATGGTAGAGTGGCCAGACGGAAGCCACTCCTCAGTAAAAGGCACATGACAGCCCGCTTGGAGTTTGCCAAAAGGCACCTAAAGATTCTCAGACCATGAGAAACAAGATTCTCTGGTCTGATGAAATCTGATGAAAGATTGAACTCTTTGGCCTGAATGCCAAGCGTCACGTCTGGGGAAACCTGGCACCATCCCTACGGTGAAGCATGGTAGTGGCAGCATCATGCTGTGGGGATGTTTTTCAGTGGCAGGGACTGGGAGACTAGTCAGGATCGAGGCAAAGATGAACAGAGCAAAGTACAGAGAGATCCTTGATGAAAACCTGCTCCAGAGCACTCAGGACCTCAGACTGGGGGGAAGGTTCACCTTCCAACAGAACAACAACCCTAAGCACACAGCCAAGACAACGCAGGAGTGGCTTCGGGACAATCTGAATATCCTTGAGTGGCCCAGCCAGAGCCCGGACTTGAACCCGATCGAACATCTCTGGAGAGACCTGAAAATAGCTGTGCAGCGACTCTCCCCATCCAACCTGACAGAGCTTGAGAGGATCTGCAGAGAAGAATGGGAGAAACTCCCCAAATACAGGTGTGCCAAGCTTGTAGCGTCATACCCACGAAGACTCGAGGCTGTAATCGCCGCCAAAGGTGCTTCAACAAAGTACTGAGTAAAGGGTCTGAATACTAAAGGGTCTGAATACTAAAGGGTCTGAATACTAAAGGGTCTGAATACTAAAGGGTCTGAATACTAAATGGTCTGAATACTAAAGCGTCTGAATACTAAAGGGTCTGAATACTAAAGGGTCTGAATACTAAAGGGTCTGAATACTTTATGTAAATGTGATAATAAAGTTGTACATTTTGAATACTTTTTTTTTTCTCTGCACCTGTTGTTTACGAA